>NW_015646356.1:659-20361 GCF_001515625.1 Sinocyclocheilus rhinocerous | reverse complement strand
CTGCATGTATGAAATAGTGGTGAGCATCTAAATAATCCTACCGCTGGTCACAAACACGTCGCATTAAACAGTATTTTTAGGGCACTGTATTAACGCACTGAAATGTGGCCAGCGGCGCAGAACCCACAGTTGGCTACATCAGTGCCGAGTCCTATAAAAAGCTCCCAACTTTGTTGGTTGTTCTCCTCCATTAACAAGGTCATCAACCAACCGCTATGAAAACCCCCGCAGTAAACTTGATTGTTTGATTTCCTGTGACTCTGGTGTTGAAATAGCACAAAGGGGGTAATTGCTGGGGAGCAGACTTCCAGAGGGAAATGAGATGACAGCCTTTTCTGCACTGCTATTTCACCACAATTATTTCCGCAACACACTTTAATTCTCACTTTCTTTTTCCTCCCCGTGTTTTTTTTTTCTTCCCTAACCCTAAAGTAGCAAAAAGAATGGTTTTAAGACATGGTACCAAAGTGATGTACAATAAATATACAATAAAATGTTATATACATTACAGTGATGCACAATAAATACTACTGTAGTGTATATATACACTACAGTGTAAAAGTTAGGGGTCTGTTTTTTTTTTTTTTTTTTAAAGAAAGAAAGAAATTAAGAATAAAAAAAATCATTTTAAAAAATATACCCAATTCCAAACTTTTGAATGGTAGTGTAATATAAATATACAAAAAAAAAAGAAGAAGAAGAACAAGAAGAAAAGTTTGCATTTAAAAATCATAAACAATGTCTTACAGGCCTAGTGAACTTCCACTAAAATCGAAAACTCTTTCTGTCATATTTCTAATAACTGTCGATTACATTACATTATATTATAATACAGTGTGTATATGTGTACACATACACACTGTATTATAATGTAATTATTTGTGATGAAATTATTTGTCTACTATAATTACTTATATATATTAATTTTATTAATGATAGTACACATAACATTTTATTGTATATTTATTGTCTATAGTGTTCCAGAAGCTATAAATACCTTTAGAGTGATAAAGGTGGATCATATCAATATTGCTTTGTCCTGTCGTGTAACAATTCCTCAAGATTTACATTTTGTGCTTAATTTTCTCAAAATTTCCACTTACACTGGGCTGCACCAGACACTGAAGTGTCCACCTAGGCTAACTGTGGAAGAGATCATTGATTCCTTTACACATAATTGTCAGTTATGAAATGAAGCTAGATCAATATTACAGTGCAGGATTTTGTGTTCAGTAGTTAGTTTGCGTATTAGCCAGACATAAAATGGAAGAGCAGACTTCTGATTTGACTAATCAGCTGAACAGACATGATAAGAGCTCTACCAAAGGCCCTACAAGCCGAAACACACGCTGCTCTGACATTTCCCCCTCGATTCCTTAACATTCAGGGAACCAGCAGCAGCCACAGCTGGGTCTCATTATAACTTCAAGACGAATGCCCTTTTGAGAGGAGGCCAGTTTCATTTTACAGGGGCATGAAAACAGTAACCACCTCGTTCGGGCCATCAAGCTCAGCCAGGTCTTGATTCAGGTAATGTGCCGTCTTTGGAGTTTACCAGAATTAATCTCTACTCTAAAGACTACCACATGCAATTCGATGGAGTGGAATCTCTGCCATTATCTTGTAAAAGGAAAGCCTGAGTTGATGGTTTTAGATTCATAAGAATCAACAAATCAACATCATACCTTTGCAAGATCCCATTTTCTTGTGGTATCACTCCATTGATGGCTGCCTACAAAGAAAACATAAATATATTTTAATGAGAATTCAAATTATTGATGAATACAAGAAATAACTGTTAGCTTGAGTTAAAATCAAAAGTGACATAACATGAAACCTTTTAGTCAATGTATGTGAATGTATAAAAGGAAACATATTTCAGGTGATGTAACTAGTCATCATTTATTTTGATGTTTTAACACAGCATGTCTGAATATGTGTACTTCCCTACTTCATAGTATGCAAAAGAACACAGTTTATGAATGGCCGAGAAGTAATACAGAACATACTCCACAGTATGCAAATTTGGTGCACTGTTAATCACCCTGCTGTTTGCAGTTTATGTAAATAATCCTGCAATGTGACACAACTTGCACAAATGTAGTCTTTAAATTAATATGAAGTCATAAAAACTCTTGACTAATGAGGTCATAAATTCTTGTTTCATAGATTCCTTTATTTTACACTACCATTCAAAACGTTTTTTGTAAATAAAAGCCTTTTTTTTTAAATTATTGTTTTATTCAGCAAGGATGAACTGTTTATTCATCAAAGAATTCTGGAGAAAATTTTATTATGGTTTCCACAACAGGCAGCACAACTGTTTTCTACATTATAGAACATTTTCTATAATTATCTATAATATCTACATTATAGATAATAATAAGAAATATTTCTTGAGCACCAAATCAACACAGCATGTCTGAATATGTGTACTTCCCTACTTCATAGTATGCAAAAGAACACAGTTTATGAATGGCCGAGAAGTAATACAGAACATACTCCACAGTATGCAAATTTGGTGCACTGTTAATCACCCTGCTGTTTGCAGTTTATGTAAATAATCCTGCAATGTGACACAACTTGCACAAATGTAGTCTTTAAATTAATATGAAGTCATAAAAACTCTTGACTAATGAGGTCATAAATTCTTGTTTCATAGATTCCTTTATTTTACACTACCATTCAAAACGTTTTTTGTAAATAAAAGCCTTTTTTTTTAAATTATTGTTTTATTCAGCAAGGATGAACTGTTTATTCATCAAAGAATTCTGGAGAAAATTTTATTATGGTTTCCACAACAGGCAGCACAACTGTTTTCTACATTATAGAACATTTTCTATAATTATCTATAATATCTACATTATAGATAATAATAAGAAATATTTCTTGAGCACCAAATCAGCATATTAGAATGATTTCTGAAGGATCATGTGACACTAAAGCCTGAAGTAATGGCTGCTGAAAAAAATAGCTTTGCATCACAGGAATAAATTACATAAATTAATAAATAAATAATAAATAAATTACATATTAAAACATATTAAAATAGAAAATTATAATACATTTTAATTCACAATACTGCTGTTTTTACAGTATTTACTTTTGAACTGTAGTATATAATAAATAGACGAGAATCAATTTACTTAAGATATGGCATAGCATATATCATATCACACAGCAGGACATAAGTGCTGTCATTACTTGAAATTTCACATCAACTACCTAAATAAATAGTGGTCTAAATACACTGCTCCTTTTTTTAAGATGATAACGCAAATAACAGAGATACACAGCAACCCAAACATAAAACACACAAGCAGTATCCAGCAATGTGGGCCACATATTTCCCCCTCTCTTTCTCTCATCAGACTGAAGTGGAATGCACAGAGATGGGCCTGATGTGTTTGTGTCTGTGCGTGTGTGAGCAAGTGGGTTCTGGAGCCAGACTGTGATAAGGAGACTTACTCTTGGTGGATACAAATCTGAATGGAATGGCTTCTGATTGAGCCAAATAACAAAGTGTATACAGAGACATACATCGCAACGCTTGCTATGCTCTGAAATTTTTTCCATGCCGGTAGAGGCCACAGAAATTATGTTTTGTCTGCTGTAGAGACAGAACATCAGATATTTTTAACCCTTTAACGCTTGCAAATATGTAGACGTCGACGAAATGCTCTACACATCTAAGGCCATTTGACTTCTCATGAAAGATTTGCTCAGGTGCAGCGCAGTGTTTGTGTGATCAAGTGTGTGCGCGGCACACATCCTGGTTTCAGCGTGGGGTGTTCAAACACTCGCTGGCTGTCCCGTCTCTACATTTTTTGACTCAATCAACCTCACAACCCTGAGTAGAACAGCGAGTCATCACATTCACAGGTGCACTTAACCACGCCATGGCTCAGGCCTGTTTTCTTTGAATTGCTGCCAGCATACAACCAGCTTCCTGCTAAATATAGTAAAACAGCCTGCTTTTAAGATAAAAAGCAACTTTGTGGAGGAAAATCTGTCTGCAAAACCACAATTTCTTCATTTTGTTTGAAAACTGTCGCTTTAGATCTGTCCTGACACTGCATTCTTTATACAGCCATTACTGTCTGTAAATACGAGATGGCTTGAACCCTATTTTAGGGTCGAGAGTGGGTCACATGCAGTCCCTCATGCGAAATTGCACTACGGAAACTGCTAGAGGACACGCCATCTCTTACATTCACCCAATCAAAACAAGCTCTGCACGTCTGCCTTTGTCTGTGGTGTGACACCTGTCACAGCTGCATATTTTTTAGGCTCTAGAGGTGAAATGTTTGTGCGGCGGCGAATGAAAGGTGATATACCATACTATAAATCACCAGGATGCTTGTAAAAAGACTAAGAGGACTTCAATTACAATTTCCACACCATGTATTCGGGAGGGATGGGCTCCTGCAACAAGGCATTTTTAGGACCGTTTTGATCGGTGTAAATGACCTGTTTGCAAAAGATAAGATGAAAGGCTATAAAAAGGTGTGAGCATCTGCAGACTAGACTGCAGCAGACATTAATGTCTGTTCAAATAACATTATCGATTGAAACAGACACTCAGACACATAAGCTCTGCACAGTAGGAGCAACAAAGATGCTACTATTTGTTCACTAGGAGTGAAACAGTTTCTGCTTGAAAAAAGGTACAGATCTTGTCCCTTGTTTGGGCATGCATTTCGCAGCTGCAGTGTATTGTCTTTAATGACGCCTCTTTAAAATTACATGTATGAACTGTAATGTTATTCTATGTATCACATAATCAGCATACAATTAGAGAGGAAAATCATTGGATCATTGGATCAGTATTTATCATTGGATCAGTATTAAATAGACTGTTTATATGTTTATATGTTTGAATGTAATAATCTTTCACAATCTGTAACATAATTTTACAGCGCAGTGCATTCTGATGTAGTAGAGGTATTTATTTAATACACGAGTTTCACAATTTGAGTTGAAATACTGAAACAAATGAACTTTCCACGACATTCTAATTTATTTGAGATACACCTGTATGTGGCTTAAAGCTCTTAACAGCTTTTAAGGTGCAGTGTGTGACGGTCACAGAATAACCGCACATTTAAATGGACTTGAGTTTATGAATGCACTCACACATACACACAGAGACTGTTTACTGACACAAGTTTATTATGATTATGAGTTCATAAAAATACCTGTTGTCTTTGTTGTATTGTCTGTCCCATACTGTTAGTGGTTCTACGGGGAAATGGTGGCGGGAATCTTTGGTCTAAATCTACTTTGGTCTTTGAATCTACTATTGTTAATTGAACATGGGTGTTTCATGAACAACTCGTCCGCGTTGTCCATGAAACAATCTACAAGCTACAATCTTGCTTGGTTCATTATAAAGATTTATATTATAATATATTATCTGAACCATTCCCCCATGCATACCATAAAATGACACCACTACACAATCATGACTCAAAGTTTTAAAAAGAAGTGCTAGAACTGTTACTGATGACCCCTAAAAAAAACTAGATACATGATGCCCCTGATTATAACACAATTGTTCACAGTGTCAAAAATAAAAATAAAGCCTTGAATTACAAACATGTCAGACTAGGTTCTTCTGCTGTACAGAACTGTGCCAGAATGTCCTGTGTGAACAATGGTACCAATAAATAGCCTTTGTACTAAACATAGTGGCTTTGTCTCCGATGCATCACCACAATCCACAAACAATAAACAGGAGACACAATCCCTTGTTAAAGCTGTTTGTGGTTTGAAACAAATCTAGCTGTGTGTCAGTTTTACAGATTTAACAAATAAAGTGCATCTTACCACCAAGTCCCAGTTATTGAGTTCTAGAAGTGTGATCGCTTCTGCAATGTTGTCGATTCCGGTACATGCCTGAAACAAAACCAACAAACTGGTTTTGATATTTGCATATTAAAAATAACAAACCAAAAAGTCCTCTTTTTATATTGAAAGAACGAAATAACAGAACAGGCCAAAAATACATTTCTGAGAATGATAAATGAATTTCTATTTTGTTGCATGCTACATAAATATGCATTATGAACTGAATATATTCATGTACAGTATATATATATATATATATATATATACACATACACACCTTACATGTAAGGTCAAGCTAAATATTTATTCAATATAACAAAGGAAAAGCTATTAAATTATATGAGAGATGTTTATTGTAAACCTGTAAGTTTATAGTCACGATGAAACAGTGTATATAAGCAACCTTCAATTTTGGTGAATGCCACCTTAAAATATTTGTAATTGCTACATATTTCTGATCTCTTTCAGTTTCTATTAAATAATAAACAGTTTGCTAATCAAAACACATATTGTCAACACTCGTAAACTGACTCATATTTAAAATCTCAAGGTAAACAAATTGAAAAACATGAATGTGACAGGTGATGGCAGTGTAGAAACAGAGAGAACCGTACAGGGTCATCTGACAGCTTCTGGCCATTACAGGGTCATAAAAACACAGCTCAGGCTTCAGATGACAGTCCAGCTATGTTTTCTAGTCCCAGATGAGCAGACGACACCAAAATGATGTATTTTAGGCTGTCTATTGTTCTTTTGTCTAGTCATGTGCTTTCCAGATTTCATTTTTGCTGAATAATTCAAACAAAGCCACTGACAGCTGACCATCCGGAGAGATGTCAACAAAAAGAAGTTACTTAAATAGCCGTTACCCGGATAGCACTGAGCAGTCACAAGAACAGGTCTGATCTACTCATCCAGAGCTTATAAAATCACAAATTATCAGTATTTATGTGAGGAAACTCACCTGAAAGTCGGCCAGGATCATTTCTCTGTCCATGTTGCTGTCGGAGGCCATTGCAGTGAGAGGCTAACGACTCATGTAAAAAAAAACAAAAATATCAACCTCCGATTTCAAAAGAGCAGCTCAGGACACGGCTTATCAGTGTGCGGCAAGTAACTGAGTATAAATGCTGCTCTTTGGGGCCGTGTTGTCAGTGTTACGTGGCTTTCCGTTTTTCTGTTATCGTCACTTTGCTGTTCTGGATCGGCGTTCAAAGCAACGGAACATCTTACGGCTGCCGTAAAGAAGTGCCGTGAACTGTCGCGCCCCTCTCACGGTTGGAGAGAGCTGTATATTTTTAAAGCAGCAGCAGCAGCAGGGCCGCGGTTGAATTTGAATCGACTGTCGTACAAGCGACATGTTTGACTACCTTATGACATTTTACAACAAAAAAAATCTTTAAAAATATTTTCTGAAACATGTTTATGGGCACTGTAGGCAGTACTAAAATACCAATTTACATCAAGTCAGTACCAATTTTTCAAAGTTCACTACCGAACTGCCACCCCCCAAAATGATTTTTAATTTTTTTTGTAAACGTGAAGATATAACACAACCATGATGAACAACCAAACGTTAGTAAGCTTTAAGAAAAATCTTAAAATTTAAGAAGGGCTGATTTCATTTTACTAATGGATACTCTTGACTAAACTCACAGTTTTCCTTTATGCCATCTATGCTAAAAAAAAGAATTAAACCAGTTTAAGTTGGTTTGCTGGTCTTAGCAGGTACATGCAAGCCCCACCAGACTGGTTTTAGATGGGTTTAGAGCAATTTTAAATGGGTCAAAATGAGAAATTAGCTTGTCAAACAGCAGAGCACCATCTTAGCCAGCTAGAACCAGGTAAAACCATCCTAAACCAGCAAACTAGAGACATTTGTTGCAATTCAACTTGCTTAAACATTAACCTACAAATGTAAATCTTGTCTCAAAGATAATAATAAAACAAAAACATCAACAAACCAGTCCACGCTGGTCTTAGCAGGTATGCCAGCCCTACAATGCTGGTTTTAGAGGTGTTTAGATCAGTTTTCAGTGAGTCAGGCTGAGAGGCCTTGATCTAGGCCAGGCTAGGAACCAAGCTAGACCATCTTAAACCAGCAAACCAGAGTCATTTGTTGCAATTAAACTTACTTACGTTTTTATAAGCCTTGCCTTGCCTGCCTGGCCTGAAATAAAAATAAATAAATAAACACTAAATAAATAAACCAGTCACAGCCTTGCACAGTGAAAAGTGCCCAAAATCCTCTCAAACCCAGCAAATCAGTAGGCTAGTTTAGTTTGTATGAGCAGGGATGTAGTTGTATGTCTCAGTATAGCCTACTACTAATATAATAGTGTGCACTGTTAATGTAAACACATTAGGCTAGCTATTGCTGTGCTATATGGCTTTAATTCAAATGAATAAACAAAACAATGAGATGGAGAAATATTGAAAAACTGGCCATTTTCAGACAGATTGTAGGCTACTTGTGATGCGGTGGAGGGTTTCATCTCGGCAGTTTACATGACTGAATATAAACCTTGCACTGTCTTACACCCTTTCATCTTACCAGTAATTTGAATAAATTTCACTTCAAACACACATTTATGGAGAGAGGAATTTTATATTGGTAATACCAACACTTCAAAGCCTTCACAGCTCAAGGATGAATGTTTAACACACGGCAGAACCAGTGAGAAGAAAGCAGAAAGTGCATCTCTCAGCAGCCTCTCCCCCAGCAGCAGTATTACCGTTGAGTCCCGCCTCACTCCGCGTCTGTTAGTAAAAGTGGGCGGAAGTGCCGGCCCTTTATTTCAAAAACGGAGTGATGTCAAACAACAGCGGCAGACTCTCTGACAAAGTCAGCTGTCTTCTAACCAGCTCATTCAACGCCCATAAACCGGTCGAAGAGGATAACTCGATGCCCGCGACGTAGCCTAACCATTCTGCAGGTAGTGGATACAATGTTTCATTTTCCATTATGACGTCGTCCATCATCGGCTGAATCGTCACAATGTAACTGCACCTCCGTGCGCGAGGAATCACTACGACAGAACGTTTGTAGATATTCACGCCTTCAGTTCGACATGCGTGATCGCAGACCGAAAACCTATTAAAGCTTCTGTCTACGCGTGTCTGTTTGAAATACCGGACTAGTGTCAGTTAACAAGTTTTGATAACCCTCACGCCAGCGTTCTTTGATGTGCACATCAAAGAAGATTCGCTTTTGACGTTTCATATTCAAAATGGGCGGGAAGCTTGCATAAAACTTACAACACATCCTTGCAAACCCAACTGGATGCATAATATGAATTTCCTCGCGGAATAACAGTCTTCTCACTCTATTTATCTGTTTCAGAGGTCGTTCGGAGGCTTGAAATGACAACATCTGCGAATGTCATGAACGCATCGCAGTTCTCCAGCCCATTGCACCTGCATATAGTTAATATCAGAGGACTCATGAAAGGAAAGTTTGGCTCTCAGATACGAGCATTTTTCATGTGACTACCACGGATCTGTTTGAATGTGAGATCGTATCTGGACCAAGACCGCAGGAGAGCTGCATGTCATTCATGGACACGGGGAGGAACTTCGCGCATTGATCATATAAAAGAGGATGTTTGCTTTTTTTATTCCATATAATTCTTGATTGTGCGTATATTTGATACGAGATGGCATGGCATCCCTGTTTTCTCCGCTGGTTCCGATGGCTTCGGTAGGACGATATTAATGTGGGTGGACCTTGGCGCATCTCCAACGGATATTTTTTAGGGGGGCTGGAGGATCGGGCTATTTACTACAGCTTTGTAGTACTTTTTACATCTAAACCAGCGGACATTTTTTTTAAACGCAAGCATCAGAGATATTCTACATCCTTTGTCAGTATATAATGGCCGAGGACACAGCTATAGATAGGCTGAGCACTGCAGCTGCGATTGGAGATCTGAAAGAAATTGAGCAGACACTGCAAAGCAACGTGAACGTTAATGAGAAGAACAAGTACGGCAGGACACCATTGCAGGTTAGACTCACATCTCCACGAACGACTTTCATATCTAAACACGATGTTTATAATGCATAGTGCATAGAGCCTCAGGAAAACATTTTGTCCTTTTCTTTCTTGCGGTCACTAGCAGTGGCCTGGTTGATTTACTTCTAACTAAACCAGTGTTTTTTTTTATAAAGTTTACCTGCGAACCAGCAAGTACGCACCTGTTGAACTGACAAATGATCTATATTTTATTTATGCCAATAAATTAGCGTCACTCGTTTTCTGATACATAAAGAATTTATTGTGGAAACTGAAAAGTGTTTTATTACACCACAGTCAGCTCACGGGCTAAATGAAATCTGACATTAACGAACAGTTTTTGGCAACATTTTACACTTAAATTAGGATAATTCAGATATCATTGTATTTGTTTCTATACTTTTTATACAACGTAAGTGTAACAACAAAGTTAAAATGTATTTTTAATGATCATGTGTTTTTGTTTTAATAGGCAATAAGGCCCGAAGTGCTCATGTTTATTATTTCCTTTTATGGCGTAGGATAAAATTCTAGAAATCAATAAAATAAATAAATTAAAATCGTACACACCTTGAGATGCTGTTTTTGCTTTTTTCAGATAAACATAAAATGTTCTGCTTATCAGAAGGCCGTCTGGACTAACACCAAGCTCAATATAGCTGTTTAATTTCGGTAAAATATTCATATATTACTCATGTTCTCGTGTCATATTCACAATATATACTCTTGGCTTGAGAATGAGTGATAATTTGAACACTGGGTAATCCCCATCCTCGATGTTCAAAGCCGTATAATGCTAATTTCTATATGTGGCATATATTTATAGGTAGCCTATACATGACATATCAAATATTCGTGATTTTTTGTTTTAACAACATTACGATTTTAGGTTTAAAAATTATGAGTGAATAAGGAAAATTGTATGTTTTAAGGTGCTGTGACTGGTCACTGCTTTTTAGGTTTTGACCGTTTTATCACCTTTTACCTTCACTGGGTCATTTTAAATGGCTCTGCGATGTGACAAAGGAATTTATGAAAATAAGTATTCCATGTGGTCTCTTAATTAATATGAGTTGCAAAAAATGCACGCATAATAATTATCCGAGAATGAGCTGTGTATTGGAGCCTTACCCATATTAAACAATTCGTGTGATGTACTGGTGAACTTCCTCGTAAAAATTTCCATAAACACAATTCATAATATAGGGTATTTTTTTTCCTGGGTGTGTCGATTAGGTCTGCCATCACTTCATAACTTATCATCAGAGGTCAGCGAGTCATAATTTAGGAGGTCATTATGTGCCTAAAACTGATTTCACCACGAACATTTTTTATATCACAGGTTTTGAAGTCGTGGTTATTCTTTCAACATTCTTTCTATTTCTTTTTATTTACATGAGAGTTACATAACAATTAAGTCTCTTCTAATAGGTTAGTAATAATAATAGGTACACGTCATAAGATATACAGTGTGCGTGTGTGTATGTATGTGTATATATATATATATATATATATATATATATAGGCCTTAGATACATTCATGTAGATATTACCCTTTATCTTGATAAGAAATGAATAATGCACTTATGATGCTTAATTGAAATGCACACTTTCATCAAAAAGTGATTAATGTAATTGATTATTATAACAATATTTTTAAGCACCTTAACACATCTCTTTGGGTTGTATCTCAGGTGATGAAACTTGGCTGTCCGTGCATAGCGGAGGCGCTGCTTCGAGCGGGCGCCGATCCAAACGCGCGCGACCCCATCCTGCGACTGACCGTCAGTCACGATGCCGCGCGAGACGGATATCTGGACACTCTACGGGTGCTCGCGCAGAACGGTGCTGATGTCAATCTCCCTGACAACGACGGCAACCTGCCTCTGCATCTGGCGGCGCGGGAGGGACACCTGGCTGTTGTGCAGTATCTCGTATCTGACTGCAGCACGCCGCCTTCTGTGCCTAACGCAAAAGGCTACACGCCTCGTGACCTGGCGCTCATGCACAAAAAACACAGAACTGTGGAGTGGCTGGAGAACATTGCGCCTTCACAATCCAGCTAGAGATTATGACTATGGGCCTGTGTGTTTTGTTGTGTAACAGAGGTAGCAGACAAACGCTGAATGAGCGATTTATTGCATTGCAGACATTTCAGCCAACTACCTCTCATTGCATTGTAAAATATTGGGCTCAGGGGCGTGTCTGTTTGTGAAGAACAATTAACATTTCAGTTGACATTGCATGTTATTCACATTGCCCCCAATTTCAACTGGCTAAGTGGATTACATTTTATTATTTTTTTAATAAGATATTTTTCAGGTCATCTAAGTCTCCATTTTAGTTTTGTATTGATAATTTTAATTTCTTTCACTAACTTCCAGGCAGGTCACGCCTGTCCTATATGTCCTGTTTTATAACAAGAAAAAAAGATAACCTAAATTAATTGATGTGCTTAAAGAAACCAATCTCCCCTTTTATTAAAGTAATTGCACTATAATGGTCAAAATCCACTTAACCCCTGACTGCTCTGTTTTTGTTGTGTTTATAGTTTTATGACATTGAACTTGCACTTTTGCTTGTAATTAATGCCTTTTAACTGTTGATTTACTGTGAAAGCTTATGTTTTGTCGCATTGAAAAAATTAAAACCTTGCAAAATAACCAAAGACAGCTGTTAAACGGTTTCGTGACGTTGTGTGTTTAACTCTGGCCTCGTGTCACTGAAATACGGGTAGGCCTGGAAAACATTTATGAGACTGTATTAAAAACATGAAATATAATTGTTTGAACATTGATAACAGTTTTTTTATGTTGTCGAATGTTTAAAACAGAAAAATAAAACGCTGTGACGTTCGCGGTGGCAGTTGTATATTTTTAGTGTAGGTACAGAGCACAAGTTGTCTGCCGTTCCCTCTGTAAACAGAAAAAGCCTTACAGTTGACAATAATCAGATTTAGCTTTCATTGTAGTGAAAAAGCGAAACTACATTAATATAATCTAATTTGCGTTGTCCTAAAATTCATTTGACTAGAATTAACTACATTTCTCTCACCTTTAAGATATTGCAGGGGTCAATTGCACATTGTGTTTCTGCCCGGATTTTAACTTCTAAAATAAAAGTCATTTTAATATTTTTATTTATAGGGATTAAAATAAAAATTACAATTATAACTGGTGGTGTAACTGATTAGAGACTGTAATAAAAAGTGCCATTAAAAGATTTTTTGTTGTTTTGTTATTTACATGTCTTTCAAGAATTCTAATATAAAATATTAATATTTAACAAATACTGTGGCACAAGTAACAAACATGAAGAATTCTTTTTTTTTTCAGATATTTTGACCTTTTCATGACAAGGCACGTCTTATTCAGGTCGAACTGAGTATAGGCCTAATCCTAAATTTTCTAGACTCAAAAATTAATGATATTTAATAATAAAAAAAATGCTTTACATTGATTACTAAAAGTTATGTACACTCACATTAAGGTGCAAGGACTGTATTTTGGTACTGCTATAAGCTACATTTTATAGTCATTAGCCTAAATCATACACGTTTTTCCCCCTAAATGTATGAAACAAAGAATTCAAAGATCACATATCTAGGAACTTGATACACGTGTTTTAAACGAGATTATCAAAATATCCTTTTCATAATCTCGAACATCCTTATTTGTTATTGACCCATATCGAAACGGCAACAGAAACGCATGCACAATGAAATCTAAATGTGCGTCATGTTGGGCACATTATTTCTCTGCTTTCTCTCGCAGTAATCTAAAACAAATATTTTGACGTGTGGTGTGTGGCAGTCATTCATTTGAAAACCAGACCACAGACAGAAGTGAGTGGACACGTTTCAACCACGAATTCGTATAATAATAATGTGCCATATTTTCTTGGATAAGCAGTGCGCTTTTATTTTAAAGTTCGTGCGTCGTGGATGCACGGATTGTTGTTATTACGTTTGCAGAATACAAAAGGACAGACGACGAATGATAAAATGGTGACTCTCTGAGGGTTTTCATGGTCGAGCAGCAGCAGAAATCCGTTAGATCGGTGGGAGGAAACAGTCCAGTGCGCAGTGCCAAGATTTTCAAATTTAGGCGCTTTCGGTGTAAAAACGCTCACGATTCTCTCCAAACTTACCCTGCGAGAGAAGACGACACTTGTAGGGTGTTTGGCGTTTCAAAACGCAGTTTTCTTGTTTATGGAGATGCCCTGCAGTGATCTTCTTCCTGGTTGCGCGGCTGCGTAAAATCTTCTAGAAACGCACGATGCTTGCTCAAGCTTTATGCTCCAAATCTAATGAATTACATTTATGACTATTATTCAGCTCTCGGCATGGGTTTATATCGACTGTCAACGAGAAAAAAGGTAAATAAAACAACGTCTAAATGTGCAAATATTCTAGACATGTTTGGGCATGTCTATGGTCAGTTTATCATTCATGTATAGTTTACAATTAAAAAAAGAAAGCTTTTCATGTTTATTGGGAGAACTGTGTGTAGGTTAGTCAAAACAGTAACTTCTAATCAATATATAATATGTCGAATGTATAGCATTATAATGTGAAATCGAAAGTTAAAGATGGCAATGAAAAAATAAAGATTTTACTGAAGATTTTTGATAGTTGTCGGTGCTGAAAAATATGAAAGCAAATATGATGACCCTGCGTCCTCAATCATGTCGATACAGACTATAGTGTATAAGCATATGCTCTCTATATATGCATACATCCTAATGGTAACCTAAAAAGGGTGACATTCATTTATACCAGCAAAACTCAATCTTATGGGTTAAATCAGGTAGAAATTGCTCTTTAAGGTAACAATTGCAGGTCATCTCTTTTTACAGTGTGGCTGCAGTGCTAACTTGTGATAAACTGTGATGTTTTGTTCATTGATTGTAGAATATGTGGGTGTAGAGGTCTCCATATCTGACCTTTCAGGGAGTTTGATCGAGCTGACAGTTAACAGTTATAACAGCTGCTTAAGTGGTCTTATGTGGGTTTTTACAATGGACTGAGTGACCAATGCAAAAAATAATAATATTTTTATACTTGAGAACATTTTAAGAGAGGCCTTTTTATTATTTTAATACTAGTAAAAAATAATTGCATAAGTGTTTATTCTGATTGCATTAATGTTGGAGTGAACAGTTCCCTCTTGCTCGTTCAATAATGCTATTTTAAACACATAATTGGTCACATAGAAAAACATACACAACAATACAATTTATAATTTCTAAAAAATAATTATACACATTATTTTTATTAACAATATTTATTTATTTATTTTATTATTTAGTCGCCCTGCTACAAGATCAGTTCGATTTTAATCAAATGAAGACATGAGGGAGCATCATGTGGCAGACCTTTCATCTGCATTTCACAAACTGTTTGCCTGTGTCTGATTTTTTTCCAGTGTCTGATGTTTAATTGCTCAACTGCAATATTTTGTTTTGTCCCAGTGAGGTCACTGAGTGTCAAAATCTTTCATCTTAGAAAAACACTTGTTTGTCATTATATTGACCCGGTCTATTTATGTGATGTCATGTTTTACATCAATATAACATAATAGTTTAAGTGTGTGCATATTGCTTTTCAACCCCATGCTTTTTTAAAACACTGTTTTTAAATTTAATATGTATGCAAAAATATACTGTAAAAAGTGGTAACATGCAATTATTACCTTAAAGAGCTATTTCTGCCTTATCTAACAAATAAAAGGTAGTTTTGTTGATATAAATTGATAAATATAGGATGGTTTAGTGATGTTAAATAGTATTCTTGACTTGAAAAAAACTAGTTATTTTAGATGTTTCATTAATTATTATTTTTGTTCAGTGTGGTAATATAAATAAACGTCCGACCTATCTTGCTTAATATTTGAAAGTTAAAGCAGAATGCTGAATAAAACACCTATTGCATTACAGCCAAAGCGTCATTGATTTTGTGGCCAATATAACACGTTTGCTGCTTTGTAATTTATGAGTGTTGTGTGCTTAGCTTGTGTGAGCAGCTGCCAGGTGGAGTGCCACTTGAAAACTTTGTTTTTCCCACAGAAGGGGTGATACAATATGTCCAAAAGCCCTGTGGTGGTGAGCCATTGCCCAGTCAACAGGGCCACTTTTATCAGACTTTTGGGAAGAACTGCTGTGCATTTTGCTTTCCATTTTCATGAGAAGTTCTGTGGTCGCAGTGACTGACAGCACAGAACTCAATTCAAGTGCAGCTTCCTTCCACTTTCTGCAGGCACTGGGGGTTGTGACACAAATACACAAATGATGAACAGAGTTTGCCGATAGATAGATAGATACAGTGGGGAAAATATTTATTTGATCCCCTGCTGATTTAGTTAGTTTGCCCACTTAAAAAGAAATGAAGGGTCTGTAATTTTGATGGTAGGTTTATTTTAATGGATAGAGACAGAATATCAACCCAAAAATCCAGAAAAAACACATTATATAAAGATTAGAAATTGATTTGCATTTCAGGGCTCCCACAGATTGGTTATGTGCCCATGTGGAACACAGATTAGTCCTGTCAAAAATAACCATCAATCGGCCTCGGTCTGGAGCTCCGTGCAAGATCAAGATCTCCGCCTCATGGCGTAAGGATGATCATGAGAAAGGTGAGGGATCAGCCCAGAACTACACAGGAGGAGCTTGTTAATGATCACAGTCACCAAGCAAAAAAAACATACCGCCAAGGCAACAAAGGAGTGGCTCAAGAAGAAGCACATTAAGGTGACGGAGTGGCCTAGCCAGTCTACAGACCTCAATCCTATAGAAAATCTGTGGAGGGAGCTGAAACTTCGAGTTGCCAAACGACAGCCAAGAAACCTTAAGGATTTAGAGAGAATCTGTAAAGAGGAGTGGATCAGAATCCTTCCTGAGATGTGTGCAAACCTGGTGATCAACTACAAAAAAACGTCTGTGCTTGCCAACAAGGGTTTCTGCACCAAGTACTAAGTCATGTTTTGCTTGGGGATCAAATACTTATTTCACTCACTGAAATGCAAATCAATTTCTAACCTTTGTATAATGTTATATAATTTTATAATGTTTTTTCTGGATTTTTTGGTTGGTATTCTGTCTCTATATGTTAAAATAAACCTACCATAAAAATTACAGACCCTTCATTTCTTTGTAAGTGGGCAAACTTACAAAATCAGCAGGGGATCAAATAAATATTTTCCCCACTGTAAATAGATAGATAGATAAATGATAGATATAGATAGATAGATAGATAGATAGATATATAGACTTTGAAACTATTTCTACAGTACATATCACGTACACACAATGATGATATTGTGACCTTCCCTGTTGTAATAATGTGGATATAGTAAATAAATAAAATAATAAAAATAAAATGTGGAGCCTCTGAACTGGCAGAAGGATTTGAAAAAGCTGATTTGAAAAAATCGTTAAATCTAAACCTTATTTGTTAAAAGTGCACCTAATGAGGTTTTGCTTTACTGGCAGTTTGCAGGGTGTCTATGCAAAGTATATTGCTGGACAGCAGATATTAAACAAATTTGTATTTGCATATATAATTTGGTGTGTATGTAAATATATATAGAGGAGGAATTTCAGGGACTTTCAGGTCAGGTTGCCACATTTATAGTAGGGAAAATGGTATAAATATCAGTAATTAAAATGCTTTTTGAAAACATTTGTGTATATTTCCAGATAAAAGTATATATTTATTTCCAAATATAATTGTATTGAAAAAAGTTATTTTATTTAACTATATTTAAAAAAAACATTTCATGTAAATTTATATTAATTTTTTTCCAAGTGTTTACATGTCGCTAAAAAGCCAGTTAATGCAAACAGAGTATTTAGTTTTTAATACTTATATTTAAACATAATATTTATTTTTTCAATAAAATATTGTCACAATCTCTCTAGGAGGAAACGAGGAGACGCTGGAGTAAGCACGGACAATAGTCTTTAATAATCCAATGGGGAGACAGAGCACAAGGAAGACATTCAACAAGTAGACCCAACAGAGGAGAAATGCACAGACAAGAACTTATAAACACAGGACAATTACCAAACACAGGTGCACAGAATGACTAATTAACTAAACAAGGACAGGAACATGACCAAATAAGGGAACACAGGAACAGAAACAGGGGCAAAACATAACAAAACAGGTCCATGATCCTGACAAATATATTCTCCTCAAATCAATATCAATTCAAAGAAGGATCCCTTTGTGACCAATTACACTACATGCAGTATTGTGAGTTCATGTGTTAATGAACTGTATCTTTTTTCCCCTGGGAAACAATTGTGGGACAAGTGTGTGTTCAGTGGCTTTTTTAAAGCCAAGACTTTACTAGTACAGAAAGCTAAAATAAACCTAGACTGAGAAATATTCACTGGGGGAAAAAAGAGTGACAAATAACCCCATTCTTCTATATGCATTTGTATGGTGCAGGAATTATATATCACATACATCACTAACAGATTAATGGCACTGCACTAAAATACAATACACAATAAGAAAACAAGCTCTGATTTGTGATTAACAGCAGGATAACAAAATAGCTAATCAGAATTAACTTTCTAGTAATGGGCACAGGCACCCCAAATAAAGTTTTTAAATCTAAGTGAAAATGGCCGGATGGCCTACAACAAAAGTGACTCAGCAGTTCATGTGCTTAACAGCAACACGCGCCCTCTAGTGACGCACGAGTGCTACTGCGGAGTAAACAGTAACGGACCAGTTCTCATGATGAGCATGTTTGCAACACGCCACGCAACGCATTACGTACTGACGTCATTTCACAAAGAACGAGTTAAAAATATATATATATTTTGAAAGAGAGAACTTAAAATTACTTAAATTAACATTAATCATGAATGTACAGTGGCAAAAATAAGTATGTGAACCCTATGTGAAAATATCTGGATTTTTGCATTGCTAATTCAGAATCCACAATTACAGACAAACAATTAGTGCTCTGTGTATTCAATAAAAATGTAAAAAGTACAATTGCTTGTGTGTTGTTAGTTAAGTCAGACTGTGTTGGTCTATAATTGTGAATTATATTAAGACAAGACCAAGAAATAATAAATGCAGAAATCCATGTTTTTTTTTAAGGGTTCACAAACTTATTCTTGCTACTTTAAGTAATGCTTTGTGTGGGTGTGTGTGTGTGTGTGTGTGTGTGTAACGTTTCACTATCATTTAATAATCTGCTTATTATATAATGTATGTTTCAATTACATTTTCAATGAAAATTACCTTGTGTTACAGACAACCTTCTTAATATTAAAAATTGGTATTAAAAAAAACTATACACAGACAATTTCATAGCATAAATTCTATTTATTATTTTCCTGTAGTACATAGAAGATGCATAATTATATATATATATATACATACATGTTTATGTATATATATTCACAGACAGACATAATATATCCTATGCCTATTTGGTACTGCATATATTTTCATATAAATGGATTTATTTGTTTCCAAATATAATTATATTTTAAAAAGTTATTTTATTTAACTATAATTATTATTCATTTTTGTTTAATTTTTTTTCAGTTGTTTACATGTAGCTATTACATGTAATGCAAACAGATATATTGTGGAAGTATTTCGTTTTTAATATTTTTAGATTTAAAGGCACAATATAACAAATTTTTTGCCACTGGAGGGCGCGTATTCAAAACAAACAAAGAAACAAAGGCGTAGTTAGATGGCGCTGTGACTGGGTGTGTAATCATGGGAGTTGTCGTCTTCATCCCCACAGCCGAAGCAATCCGACGGGACTCGGGCAGAAATCATGTTCATGGATGAGCTAAAGT
>NW_015646356.1:0-614 GCF_001515625.1 Sinocyclocheilus rhinocerous | reverse complement strand
GTCGAAGCAAAACAAGGTCGCTGAACGAGCGCGACACACGGCTCGAAAGCAGCGGAGCTTTTATTATGCCACAGTCGACTGCTTCCTCTCCTTCCGGAAAGCAGCGGAAGTAAGCGGCGCTGTTTTATCATACTAGATACATTTGAACGTTCTGTTATAATGCTACTCTGTGCGGTCGTCACCTGTCTAATAAAATGCATAGCATATTAAAGCATCTTTGGTGTTTCCATGTTTTCTACAAAACAAAACCGGAAATCGAAGGTGTATGACGTCAGTGGCAGGCGACACAATGACACTATAGACACGGTCCTTGTCACTAGTTAAATTTCCATATTTCTCTGGATTTAAACATTCTTTGAAACATTTGGGATAATGTAAGTACACAAGTCAGCAAAATATTCAAAACTGTTCTAGTGGTTTTTGGATATTTTAATAAAAAACCTTACATATTGTGCCTTTAAATGCAATATTTATTTTTTCAATAAAATATATTCTCCTCAAATCAATGTCAATGCAAAGCAGGACAAAAGTTTGACAAATTACCCCACATGCAGTAGTGTGAGTTAATGTATTAAAGGGGTCATCCGATGCTACATGCACTTTTACAAGTTGTT
>NW_015646355.1:403258-408296 GCF_001515625.1 Sinocyclocheilus rhinocerous | reverse complement strand
ATGACAAAGAAATGTGTGAGTGAACCCGATCATTATTTTCCAAAATATAAATTCATGACTTTCTGAGCATCATAAAGAGGTCTTACTGATCTTGCCATGTCATAAAAAGACCAAATTATTTGCTCTTTTATTAGCCTGAAATTTTCTTAAAATTGTATTTTATCATTTCAGCCTTTTAAATGAAACTTTTTATAAGATCTGGACATTTTTATTATGTTTAGTCTAAACGTGATTAAAACTAAATGATGTTTAGTTCAGGTATTTAAAACATGTTGATCATAGAAGAGCTGCATTCAAGTCGTAGCATATATTTTGCTATTTATTATTATTATGATTTTTATATTATAATATATTATTTATCTTTTCACTGTATGCTTCTTGGACAAGTAAAATAAAGATCATGAAAAAAAAAGAAATAGTGAAATGCTGACTATGTGTGTGTGTGTGAACTCAACCATTATTTTCAAGGTTTCAGAATATATAATTATGACTTTCTAAATCATGAATACCATACAGATGTAAAACGGACCGTGCCATATCATAAAAAGACCAAATTATTTGATATTTTAAAAAAATAGCTGACCTTGACACACAATCATGTGGGCCTACAGGAATGTTGTGGGCCTCTGTGGTGTCATTTCCTGTTCTGTACTTTTCTTGTCACATGACAACAAAATGTTGTCTATACCAAACCCACTTTTATTTTGGCAGACAAAAACATTAGCTAAATGTATTTATTTATTTTATTATTTTTTAGCATTTTAATTACACTTTTTATAACAATATCTGGACTTTTACTCATTTTATTTATAATACATTCAGGCAAAAATTAATAAATGTACTCATATGTGAATGACTCAGTGAAGAAGTATGAACAAATCGAACTGAACAGATCACTAGATGAAGTTTATTGTTTTTGAACGAAGTCTCACCAAGGGTGCTTTTATTTGATCAAAAATACAGTAAAAATGTGAAATATTATTTCAAATTAAAATAGCTGTTTTCTATGTGAATATGTGTTAAAATTTAATTTATTTCTGTGATGCGCAGCTGAATTTTCAGCATCATTACTGCAGTCTTCAGTGTCACATGATCTTCAGAAATCATTCTAATATGCTGATTTGCTGCTCGAGAAACATTTCTGATTATTATCAATGTTGAAAACAGGTGTGATGACAAATGTGTTTATAGAAGACATGAAAAGTTTGGGGTGCGTAAGATGCTTTTTAATACTTTTATTCATCAAGGACACATTAAATTGATTAAAAGTGACAGTAAGGACATTTATTGTTAGAAAAGATTTCTATTTCAAGTAAGTGATATTCTTTTGAACTTGCAATTCATCAAAGAATCCTGAAAAATAAAAATAAAGTCATAACAAATCATAACAAAATCAGCATTTTAGAATGATTTCTGAAGGATCATGTGACACTGAAGACTGGATTAATGATGCTGAAAATTCAGCTGCGCATCACAGAAATAAATTACATTTGAACACATATTCACATGGAAAACAGCTATTTTAAATTGTAATAATATTTCACAATTTTTTACTGTACTTTTAAAAACTTGACCAGTGGTGTACATGCATGTTACACTTACTTGCAAGAGAAATAAAAACAAAACCCTCACTTCTCTGTCAATTAAGAGTCTCAAAATAGAACTGAAATACAATATTCAGTAGACATTTCAGCTTGTTTACAACATTCAAAATGTAAGCACTACCAGATTTTGTGGCTTTCTATAATTATATGCCTGAGCTGTTAATTCGTCGAATGAAACATTGTTCATTAATTGTCTGAATTCTAAAGTCGAGCTCATTTGGGCTGTTTTTGCAGATCGATTGGCAAGTCTAAGACTTGTTTATTTGTTGTCAAAGTGAAATCAGAGTTTGGGAGTTAATGAAATGGCACTCCTTCAATTATTATAGGATTGAATTCTTCCTGTGGGACGTGGGGATGTCTCTGTTCTTCATCTGACGGCAGGAATAGAATCGCAGGCGTGTTGAGAAATCTCCAAAAGCCAGAGTTAGAATATCAAATCTCTGGCTTGTCACACACTGTCAGCAAGAGAAAGTCGGAAGAGATTTGCTAAGCAAAGACCAATTACGGTAATGAAATGCATGACATATTTTTTTCATTATTTAATGCAAAATTAATTAGTCTATTAGGATACACTTGAATTATACACACGTTCTCTGTAATTGGCTCTCGATGGAATTATAACCGCAAAAGCAGATGTAGGCCAGCTGAATACAGATGTATAATGTGATATCGCTCAAAGCCCTGATTGCATTATGGAACTGAGACTGCCATCAATTTTGTATTGAATATTTAGAGCACAGGAGCAAATTAAAAGAGACTCTTTCATATGGGGGATTTTAGAGTTGCTGTCCCATTTTCCTGTGCGTTCTCGCACGTATTGCCTGTTGTGCATCATATAACCGTCTCTTTTGGCACCGGCTCGGCCTCTCGTCAGCTCAGAGCTACTCAAAGACCGACTGAACGGGCCGCGGAGACACAGAGATGGAGAATGCACAAATGAGAGAGAATAAAAGATACAAAAGAGACATGAGAAATTCATGTTACTCCTTCAAGGACCATGCATATATTAACATATAAATTCATCAAGTCTTTTAAAATCAGGAACTGGGCGAATCTTATGAAACCTGCCATGTTCGGGTCATAGGCCTATTTCACCCTAGAAGTGCAGAATAAAAAAATCACATTTTGCATAAAAGCCTATTTTATGAAAATTGTTTAAAAATGGCAAAAATAAAAAACATGAAATTATTTATCATTATATATAAAACTGATCTTAAAGAGTTTTATTATTTATTTTATTATTTTTAAAATTATTTTTAAAATTTATTTATTTTTGGCTTGGTGGGAAAGTGAAAGTTGTCAAAACAATGCAAAAAATAAATTTGTGTTACTCCTTCAAAGACCATGCATATATTAACATATAGTCTTTTAAAATAATAGTCTTAATATGTATATATATATATATATATATATGTATGTTCTGGCCATATTTCACCCTAAATATGCAAAATAAGAAAATATATTGTTCATAAAATCAAGACTATTTTAGGAACATTATTTTAATGACAATTAAGTCTATAATCTAATCTAATATATATATACATATATATATATTGCTGTATTGACTTTGACTATTGATTTATTTTTTGTTTTTATTATTATTTATTTTAAGTTGTATGCAAAATAAATTCATGTTACTCCTTCAAGTACCATGCATCTATTAACTTATAAATTCATCATATCACGTTCATCATTCATCAAATTTTACCCTAAAAATATTAAATAAGAAATTAAATTTTTCATAAAATCTGTATATTTAAAAATATATATTTAAATTTTTGTGCATTATGGTAATCAGGATTTGATGGGAAAGTTGTCAAAACAATGCAATGCAAATCTTATGCAAAATATTATTTCTTTTTTTCTTTTGATTTTGGGATGAAATCTGACCCAGACATTTATTCTCAGTATTCACTTCTTTACTTACAAGCAAACAAAGGGTTTCTCTTTGACAGCTGCACTGCTTATTTAGTGGCCTTATATTTGGATGCAATAATCGCATGCCAATGTGCATTGGCTCGTTTAGTTTACACTCGAAGTAGATTGGTCTCTCTAAGCGAGATCCCAATTCGTCGGTCATCCGACGTGACGTCGAGAGTGACCGACTGAAAGGTAACTACAGGACACTGTACAAGAGAAGAGCACCATCTATATGTTTAAAGCATTCGTTCTATTGTTTCTTCAGTATGCACTGCTGAAAGCCTGAGATTTACATAATTTCATTATTTTTGAGAGCGCAGAGGAAATTGTGAATTCACCTGTCACTGAACACTCGACATGACCAGCACGCTGGCAACCGACCCGTCTTAATAAAAGTGTAAGTCAAATTGTCATGTCGCAAATTACTTCCGATTTACTGAAGAAATTTGAATAATCCTATGTTCCTTATGAATATGGAAATGCAGGCGGCTTTGAAACCCGAAACCCATAGTTGCAAAACATCCGACTGAACGCTTTAATCCCATTATGCAGGCTAGATTTCATGCCTTCAAATTGCCTTTCACCACCTAAAGGTAAAGAAACCGAATCTTTCACAAACATTTGCAATTGACAAAAATATGCCTATTGCTGCTGACCTAATTGCTATAGGCCAGAGTTATATATATATATATATATATACACATGCAAAAAAGTTTGAGAACACAATGAAAATCTGCAGTTTTAAGGTTTTACAAAAATACATGTCAATGGCAAATCTTCTAATTTCATGGAATATTTTACAGCCGTGTTTACTATGTCTGTACCAGACAGCTGTGCATATAAATGTCTTTTGGAAATAACAGACTAGCATCGGACCATCTGACCATTTACAGAAGGAAGGCGATCACTCCTCACAATGTGAGAAAATGGTTGTGGCATTTAGTAGTGTGTGCTCTGCATTACAACACATCCAGTCTGAATGATGTCATTGCAGAAATACTCCTGGGAGCCAGTAGATGGCAATAGAAACAGAGGGGAACGGCTCGTCCTTTGTTTGGACTGAGATGTGAGAGCAGATACTGGAGTGTTAAAGGACAAGTCAGGTTTCCTTCTTTGTTTCCACTGAAGGTCCAATAGATATACTGGAAAAACTGTCTTATGAACCTTACGTTTCTGTTTATGTATATCGTGTTCAATGTGTATCTTGTTTATAATGTATACCAAACATTTCTGAATTTCTTATGATCAGTTTTATTACAATTGCGTGTCAATCAAACATCTGGCCTGTTTTATCAGTCAGTCTATCAGGGCAGTAAAAATAGAAAAGTGATGTTTGTTAAGACAAACTTTAGATTGTGAACTATTGAGTGAAAGTTTAAAGTAGTTTACAGTGGACCAGATAGATAGATAGATAGATAGATAGATAGATAGATAATCAAAATGATAGATAGATAGATAGATAGATAGATAGATAATCAAAATGATAGATAGATAGATAGATAGATAGATAGATA
>NW_015646355.1:386875-403216 GCF_001515625.1 Sinocyclocheilus rhinocerous | reverse complement strand
ATAAATAATTAAAATGATAGATAGATAGATAGATAGATAGATAGATAGATAGATAATCAAATAGATAGATAGATAGATAGATAGATAGATAGATAATCAAAATGATAGATAGATAGATAGATAGATAGATAGATAGATGGATGGGTGGATGATAAATTAATAGATAGATGGATAGAAAGAAAGAAAGAAGATAGACAAATAGATGAGAGATGGATAGACAGTTTTGAAGAACGAAAGAAGGATAGAAAGAAAGAAAGAAAGAAAGAGAAAGTGAAAGAGACAGATAGACAGTAAGAAAGAAAGAATGAAAGAATGGATGGATGGATAGAAAGAAAAACAGAGAAAGACAGACAGTGGTTGATTTGAACATTTATAAGCTGTATGGCGTGAATATCAGATTGTTAATAGTTGCAGATTTTCAGAAAGATGTTCGGTGTGAGGTTAATGACATGCGCAAACACACAATCCATCTCTCTGAGATCCTGCAGCACACTGATAAAACATACAGACCCAGAGTCTAAACATGAGCATCTACAGATCACCCTGCTGTCCTAATCATATATACTGGCAGAGGTGCGTACATCATTACATGTCACCTGGATTATGTAATGAGACTCCAAAAATCGGTTACACTATTTTAAGGTGTCCTTGTTACAGTCAGTGTTGGGGAGTAACTAGTTACATGTCTCCTTTAAAATGAAAATATTATAATCTTAATTCAAGTGATGAAGGATTTCGAAAGTGTGACAGTAATCAGTGTTGAGTACTACTGTAAGGTTTACCGTGCCTGGTTTACATGTTTGAAAATGATTAACAGTTGAAAACATTAGAAATTTAGAAAAGTAATCAAAAAGTAATCAAATGTAATCAGTTACATTACTTTAATAAAGTAATTGAAACGTTACACTACTTATTACATTTTAAGTATGGTAACTTGTAATCTGTAACCTATTACATTTCCAAAGTAACCTTCCCAACACTGGTTACAGTGTAATTATATATTTAAGTACTGAGTGATGTTAATAGACTGCATGTACTTACTATATGGTTAGGGTTCGGATTAGGGTTTGGCTTGGGTTTACTTGCATGTAATTATGCATAATTTGTTGTTATTGCAATAATAAGTACATGTAACAAGGACACCTTAAAAGAAAGTGTTACCCCAAAATGAAGTACTTGTTATTAGAGTATATTAGATCACAGTTACTTTTTTTATGGATTACATGATTACATATTATTCACACAATGGCAGTAAATTATTCATAATTTATTGATTCTCCCTAATTCTTGTTTTTTCCTCTTTTAAAATTTCCTTTCTAAAAATCCTAGACCATTCAGCTTTGACTATGCTCACAAAGACAGACAGAAAGAAAGAAAGAAATATTTCAAGGAATATATATTTGCTTTTTTTTATGTCAATATGGTATGTTTAATGGTAAGTTTAAAACAAGTTTGCTAAAAAAAAAAGTAATCTAAAAAATAGTCAGAATACATGAGTAACCTATATTGCTACTAACTACAGTTTTCATCATGTAATCAGTAACGGACTACAATTTGTAAGTAATCTACTAAATACTGGATAAAGTTACAGAGTTCAGAAGGTAGAAACTAATGCTTTGGTGCTGAGAGGATCAGTCTATATGCAATAAGTTTTACATGTGATTGAATGTTCTTATTCCGTTGTGCTCATTTTTGCTTTGATTTGGTAAGAATAGACGTGTTTTCAGATCACGCGGGACTGTTGTGCTGGAATGCATTAGAGTAGAAAGAGAGAAGTGACATGGCAAATATTTCATTTCCACATCAGATTGGGAACAACAGTTGGACTAAAGATGCTTCTCCTCCGTCGTGACAGCGTTCCACCCCAGAGCGCTCGTCCCAGCTGTCGCCCACATTTCGCCACAGGAACCCAGCGCATAACTCATCATCAAAAGATTTTATTCATCCCCCCTTCGTTCTTTTGCAGGAAGGTTGAACTCCTGCTCTCCGGAAACTGTTATGTGATACTCAGAGTTGGCTTGAAAACGCTTATTCACAGAACCTCTGCAAGCCAAGGCAGAAATGTTCTTCCAGAAGGAGCCAAATGCTGAGCTTAGGGAGTGTGGCTTTAAAAGCGGCCATCTGTGAGTGAATTTCGGCGATTCGAGCAGTTGTGAGGTTGTTTTGGGCAAAGAGACAGAAACAGCTGAAGGCACACCTCTTCCTATTAAAAAAGTCTACTTGTTCTCTCTTTCTTTACTTTTCTGCATCTAATCTGGTTTAACTTGGCAGTGTCTACTGCAAATTTGTATGATACATTGGTTGCAATGTTTGCTCAGTTTTAAGTTGCTTTGGACAGACGTTTCTGCTGAATGACTAATTGATGCTACAAGTAAGACTAGAAACACTTTTTTTTTATCAAATCTGTTTTTATTAAATGTTGTTATACTGGCCTCGGGAACAACACAAAATACAGCACAATTACAACTTTTCCAGCCCAACATATATTCTATAATGAAGTTAAAATAAAAATAATAATGAAATAAAATATATGTAGAAAATAAACGTTAAAAATAAAATTATAATACTTAAAAATATGTAAAAAAAAAAATTTTTTTTAATTATAATTATTCAATTACTGTTAGCAGTGCAGTGTTATTTTTTCATAATTATTTAACATTCCACATTATCTTGTTAACAAATTGTATAAAGGTGGGGTCTATCAATTATTAAATACATCTACCTTTTCTCTAATTATATATGCCTAAAATACATATTTACACTTAGATACTTTATGCATATTAAATGATAATAAAAATAATTATAATAATGATCATTTCAAAAATGTACACAATAAAAATGCATAAGTAAATAAAACAATTAAATTACAGTTAGTATTATAGTATCTGTTATAGTTTCTAAAAATAATAATAAATAAATCTCACATGAGGGATGTGTTATTTTATTTTATTTAAATAATTTTATTATTATTTAACATTCCACATTATCTACTTGTTAACAAATTGTATAAAGGGAGTCCATATCTTATTTAAAACATCTACTTTTCTTCAAATTATATGTCAGGAACACATACAGTATATGCAAAACAGATCCAATATCCTAATGATTTTGGCATAAAAGAAAAATCGATAATTTTGGCCCATACAATGTATTGTTGGCTATTTCTACAAATATACTCATGCTACTTATGACTGGTTTTGTGCTCCAGGGTCATATATAATCTATTTTTCCAGCACTATATGTAAATCTAAGTTCAGTTTGGTGTTATTTTATTAGGCTATATATTTTATTTTTGTTAATATTTTGAATTAGATTTTATTTTTCTCTTTTCTGTTGTCATTTTTATCATAGTTAAAGTTTTAGTCATTTATATTTATTTAGGTATTTTCAAATCTACATCGTTTGTATTACATTTTCGCTTTTAGTTTTGGTTTATTTATTTTTTGTTATTTGTGTACTTAAACTAAACGAAAAAGTGAAATGCTGCTTTGGTGACTTGCTGAAAATAGTCTTTTTTTTTTTTTTTGTTTTTGTCTTTTTTTAATTATTGTTTTTATTCATTTTTATTTCAGTTATTGTTATTTTAGTGCATCAACTTAATGTTGCTTTGACAACTAGCTGAATTTTTTTTTTTTTTTTTTTTACATTTTATTTAATTTCAGTTCATGTTTATTTCATTTCCAATAATGTTTTTTTTTTATTTATTTTTTTTATGTTTTTTTTTTTTTATTAACAATAATAACTCTGGTTCAGTTCCACATGTTGGAAGGCGTTTACACTTGGTCTTATAACAATTATGACATTTCTATAAGTAAAAACACCATGCACATGTAAATTCCCATGCACTTTACACAGGTAAACAAACATAGGCGCGAATGACCACCAGTGAGCAACAGCTCACTTCAGTCTCTGTTTGTGCTCCGTCCCTGGCTGTAAAACAAAGAAACGTAAAAAGGAGCAGAAACTCTAAATGAGAAATGATGTTGCAGGTGGATTTTATTAATCTCAGCTGCAGGCCAGAGGCCACTGCGCGCTCATTTCTTTCTTCACTCTATCATTTATAAATGGAAAGACTTTTTTATGCACCTGCTTATCAGAACAGCGCCATCAAGTGAGGAAGTTATGAATATATTGAACAGCAGAATGTGGGGACTTTGATATTTATGTTTGGAGTGCTGCAGAAACGTTTTTCTTAATATTTTAACCTGCTAGCTGTGCCTGTGTCCTCTGTGAGGCCATTTCATTTCATTTCACACACACACACACGCACGCACACACACACACACACACACACACACACACACACATGCACACAGCATATAAACTCAAAACAAAAACAAACAAAAGCCTGTAGTGACCCATCATAACCCACTGTGGATATGCATATATGCTGGTTTAAACTGGTCAAGCTGGGTTTTATTTGGTTGGTCAGCTGGTTAAAACCTTTCTAAAACCAGCCTGCTAAACCTGGTTAAGCTAGTTTAGCTGTTTTTTTTTTCAGCAGGGATATTGAAATTTATTGGCTACTGTTGATACATAGACTATAAATATTCACTATATTTTAATTTGGTCTAAATTAGGCAGTAAAATTAAAGGTGAAGTGTGTAATTTCTCTGCTCTTTTATGTACCACAGACAGTGCTGCTTTATTTGTATTCTTATGCAACCTCAAATTTGGGTTAAATCATCATTTCATTTCTGAGTTTATTATTATGTTCTGCAGGGATGATGTATTTTTGAAGGCCAAACTCCTGTAACGCCTGCATTTTAGTACTTCTGGGTCTTTCTTTTAGTTTTTTTTAATGGGTTTTTTAGTTAAAAGTCTGAAAAAAGGTCTGTGGTAAACACAATATTTTTACGTAAATCATTAAATGTAGTTATTATTGTAATTCATTATTTATTTACAAGTGCGTTCCTGGGATTTTATCATTTGCAATATATGGATCGTCTTTAATTTGTTCTCCTGTCACTTTAACGCGGTGTTCACGCGCTCGAGAAGTGTGTCACGTGATGCCGCGTGGACAGGCGCTGCTGCTGTTGTCATGGCGTTTGCTCGATGTTTTAGGAAATGTTTTCTTCATTAGATCAAATACACAAAATAATGTTTTTTTTAGCAGCATCATATGACCCCTTTAAGTTATCCACAAGTGGGATCAGGAGAAATACGGATTACTCATAGTGGAGTAGAATCAATGGTGAGTCGCTCTGTTTGCTCTGAATCAATAATGACACCCCTTACAAGCCAGTTGCACGGTGTCATAAAAGTATAATCTATTAAATGCAATCTACAAATAACTAAGTGCCATTAAGTAAGAAAGTTCTGTAAAATTTGTGCTCTTATTATTTTGAAATGCTTGCTTGCTATCTAGCGGCGAACCCTAGTAGGAGTTTTTGAGATGTTTCTAAACGCTAAGACGTAACGAAGCTTCGTTTCGCTACGAACCACTGAATCGAAGGAAAAGATTCATAAATGTTTCGAAAGCTCCCAAGACACAACTGCTTTGGAAACAGAACCTATAAGTTTCCAGAATTTCTTTCTTTCTTTCTTTTTTATAATTCTTCATCTTTCATCATTGCTGTGAGTAGACTTGTGCCGGTATTCGGTAATGCGATATATCACGGTAATGAAAATGCACGATATTGTTATCGTGGGCACTTCTTAATACCGTGTAAATGTTCAGTTATTTTTGTTATAAGAAAAAAGTTATTAAACCTGTTATACTGTATTATGACAGCACTTTTTTTTAAACAAAATTTCAATATCGTGATAATACCGTATACCGTAATAAAAGCATTAGCAATTAATCGCAACATGAAAATTTGATACCGGCATATCCCTAGCTGTGAGAGACGAAGATTTCCGAAGCTCTGAATCAATTGCTTCGTAAAACGATTCACTGTTTCCAAGCGTTCGAAACACCTCAGGCTGGCGGCACCTGCTGGACAAAACTGTGTAAATGCAATGAAAACATCGCTAACATGTAGGTTGTAACACCTTTTACAAACCAATTGCACGTTTTTATGAAAGTGCAATCTATTAAATGTAATCTACAAATAAATAAGTGCTATAAAATATAACGGTTATGTAAACATTTGTGTTATTTTATTCATTTGTAGTGCATGTTTTGTGTGTTATTAGGCAGGGCTTTATGGGATTACATCTCTGCCACAATTAAATTATTTTCTCACAAAAAAAAGTGCGTTTTGCATGTGCGCGAACTGAGTTTTGTGGAGAAAATGTTTGTCTCGCAAAGAAGAAAGTATTTAGAGCGTACAAAAATCAATTTTGCATTTAAAATACGTTTTTGGATGTGTGCAGACCTCTTTTGCGAGTGCAACATTTCACTAGCTTGCTCACCTGATGCCCGCACTCAGTGCTCTCTAAATGCCAACAGCTCGCTTGCTCAACACAACCCAGCGTTACAATATGCCATAATTCCAGCCAATCAGAGACGAGGCTGCTAAATTCTGATTGGCTGCCTTGACAACCAATCACAACATTCCTTGCATTACTTCGACAGCAGAAGAGGAAAAATACAGTGCATGCATAATTATTATGCAAGTTGATATTCTGATCATATTTTTTTCCAAGCACATTTTACCAATAATTATAACTACTATTAATCTTGTATTTAATCATTTAGAATTTATATATAATTATTATATTATATATATTATATATTATTATATTATATTATATGAAGGCTGGAAGTGAAAAATGTCTTATATTCAGGTGTGCATAATTAAGCAGATTTTCTTTTAAAGATAAAATAAGCCAAAAAAGAATATATAAATCAGTCATTTTACTACACTTCAGTATGTGATTCTTATTAAGTAGGGGTCATTTTTTAGGATTCTATACTTAACCTAAGTCGCTGAGAACCTGACACCTTGTACTTCTGGAGACTCCAGGTAGGTTGCAGTTTTGCACGCGCAAAAGAGAAGGTCTGCACACATCCAAAAACTTATATTAAATGCAAAATTGATTTTCGTGCCCTCAAAATACTTTTTTCTTTGCGAAAGGAACATTTTCTCCACAAAACTCAGATCGCGCGCGTGCAACACGCACTTTTGTGCGCTCAAAATATGATCTTTCGCACGCAGAATTGTGGCAGAGATCTAAGCCTATAGGGCTTGGCAAACTAGGTGAATTCGAAGTCAAGTCAATTTGTATTGCACAAACCTACATTATAAAACCGACATGAGATCAGTTAAAAAAACATTAGACCTACGTCATGGATTAACCAAAGCAAAGCAATCTTGTGACAAACCATCTGAAATGTTTCTTTTTCTTTTTTTATTAATGAAGAATAATTGAACATTACAAAAAATGTTAACAAGCAAATCCAGATACACAAGATAGAAGAGCAATCTTAAACTGTAGAACAATACTTAAGAGGATAAAAAAAAAAAACATAAACAACTAGACAATAGTTCACATTTTCTTCCTTTTTCCTTAGGACGCAATCAAGGATTACAGCGGGGGATATATACCAGAAAACAAATTCCTCCATGAAATCTAACAGCATGTCATTCTTTTTGTTATTAATTTGCATTAGATACTTTTTCAAAGCTTCCATTTCTAATAAAAATAAATTACACTTTGGTATGCATTTTGCAAATTGCTGTTGTTTATGAATATAATATCTACCTTGCAAAATGTAAAAGTTAACAACATACTCAATCATTTTACTTTTGTGTGAATAAGTGCAAATATCATCTTTTAAAGATAGCATGTAATTAACATTTCTTTGCACAAATAAGAAGGCACTAACATCAGACCAAAATCTGAGAGACAAATCACAATTATAAAACAAGTCTTCCTCATGTGTGTTACAGAAAATGCAAGTATTGTCAATGTCCATGAATTTAGAAAGAGCTATACTTTACATGGGTGAATTTTGTGAAGTATTTTGAAATGCACCTCTTTAACTTTGTTCAAAATACTACATTTGTAAGGATTTGACCAGGTCGCTTTCCAGTTAATATCAGAAATGCATTACAAAAAAATGATTTCCTCTAGGGGAGATTTTATGTTTTGATTGCAAAATGTGTCTAATATTTTTATTATTACAAGAGGAAGTAAATATTTCAATACCATCAGCTTTTAATTCTGGAAGTATCCTTTCATTGCTTCCAAAAGAGAGATGATTATTTATTACCCATTTGGAACAGCTTTAACCACTTGCTGAAATTCTTTAAAGGGAATGGGAAGGTTGTAAAAACGCATAAAGTCTTCAAAAGACAGAATGTTTCCACTATCATAGAACAGATCCATAACAAAATAGATGTTCCTTTTGAACCACCTGTGCAAAAATAAAGATTTTTTTCCTAGAAGTAATGAGACAATTGTTTCATAAAAGCATTTTATGTGGAGAAAAGTTGTTTTCCAAGCCAATAATACTTGCTGGTGAAATTTAGATAATTTAATAGGTAACTTTCCTGGAAGAAAATAACATCTCAGAAGAAAAGATAACCCTCCACATAGGATAAAGAACCACATAGAATTATAATTTTTGTAGACAATTTCTTAACCAGTTAAGTTTAAAAGTGTTGTTAGTGTCAAAAAAATAATCTCTAAGCCACCATCTACTCTTTTGCCTGATATAATGTCTTTTTTAACTGGTAGGGTTTATACCATCAGAAATGTTTCGAAACCAAAGCTCAAAACGCTATGACGTAACGAAGCCTCATTTGTTCAAATCATGTGACTTGGCGAGTTTGCAAGTTCTGAACCACTGATTCGAAACAAAAGATTCGTAAATGCTCATGAAGCAGTGTTTCAAAGGCACCCATCACTAGCTGCAAGGCAGCTCAATAGGTTTGAGAGCAGAGCCTATATGTTTTTTTTTTATTTTTTTATAATTCAGCCTCTTTCCATCATCGCTGTGACCTCTAGTGTCGGAGAGGTCATGTTGTCAACCGGCGAGCGAGAGAGATGTTGTTCTGTCAAGCCTCATCAGTCCCTGTGTCCACTCGCAGTCTCTCTGCCTCTAGTTTTCTCTCCATTTTTCATCTTTTTGTTCATTCAGCACTCACTCCGTTTGTAGATATCCACCAGACACATTTCTGAGAGTGATTATGTTTTCAATCTGCTCAAAGTGAGCTGAACTCTCTGCATGAGCGCTCTGGTCATTCCCAGCAGAACAAAGCCTTCTTTCTGATATTCATGCTTCCCCTGTGTAATCTTAGCAGCTCTCCAAGAAACACACTAACATTCTGACATGAGAGAGAGAGTTCACTGATACTGGCTGTGTTCGTACTGCACTGCATACTAGCTGCTATTTTCTTAAAAATAGCAATCAAAACCGTATGCATTATTCCGCTTCAACAGCTACAGTGTTGTCACATGAACTCACTGCATTTGTGCATGTTTAAAGGAATAGTTTTGAAAATTTGCTACTTACCCTCAGGCCGTTCAAGATTAGGATGAGTTTGTTTCTTCATCAGATTTGGAGAAATGTAGCATTGCATCAGTGTCTCAGCAATGGATGCTCTGCAGTGAATGGGTGCCGTCAGAATGAGAGTCACAATATCACAATAACATCACAATAATCCACAAGTAATCCACACCACTGAGACACTGATGCAATGCTACATTTCTCCAAATCTGATGAAGAAACAAACTCATCTTGAATGGTCTGAGGGTGAGGTTTTCATTTTTGGGTGAACTATTCCTTTAATTCAGTGCATAATAATTTTGTCTTATTGTTAAAAAATGTATTAACATTTGCCAGTGAGATCAAATAATGAGTTCAAACTTATTAACATCATCACTTCCTGTTCATTTTTCACACTGGAAATTGAATGTCAAGTCAAGTGCAATTGCATTTTGGAAAACAGTACTTCATGCTGTGTGCTTTATACAATGCAAATTTTGGTAAATGTATTTGGCCATTCTATGCATACAGACCACAAGCTGTATTCATGCAATGCAAGCAAATGTTTCTATAGTGCTGAAAACGGTGTACAAAATATCCAGACTCCCAGCATTGAGGAAGCCAGTCTGTTTAGCTTTTACCATCTCCTATCGTCTCTCACATCAAAATCCAGCCACATATTTGTTTAGAGCTGTTTTGGCTTGTAAACGGTGCAGATTTCTCTCCTGATTCAGACCAGAACACTTTTTCACTGGAGGAAGCAATATTATGGATTATTACTATTTTGAATTGGACTTTATTTTTATATTTTCAGTTTAAATTTTTTCGCTCCCAATTTAATTTTTGTTTTCTTTTTTTAAACATTTCTATTTAGCTTAAATGTATTTGTATTTTTCATTTTAGCACTTAAACATATTTCAGTTAGTTGCCAAGGCAGCATTTCTAATTTTTTTTTTTATTTAAAAAGCTTTAAAAAAAAATCAAGTTTTTTCAAGTTTAATACTTTTTATTTTTATTTTATTAATATTTATATTTGACTTTTATTTAATCATATTTAATTTATTTTTATTTTAGTTTTAGTCATTTAAGAAATAAAAAAGATACTTATTTTAGTCAGCATTTAATTTTCATTTAAGTTTTTTTTTAAGTGTAAATTCTTCATATAATATTTATATTTTATTTTATTTCAGCTTTATTTTAATGAACAAAAATGGTTTTAGGTAACAATAACATCAACAAATAGAGCACAAACAATCATTTCCTGAAGTTAAAATCCCATTCAGTCTCCATAAAGAATTGTTTAGCTTTTACTGAACAGGATTCACACACACACACACACACTCACTCACACTTACTTACTTATACTAAAGAATCAAATTATAGATCTTCATAGCCATTTCCTGGCCAATTTTATTCAGTGGCACCTCTTTTCAAGCATCAGAAGTAATTTGAAGCCCCATGCATTGAAATCCTGTCTCCGCCGCTCTAATATCCTCTGTTCGGCAAGCCTCTCGGTTCCTGGTGAGATTTCAAATAAATTCTTCATTGGCCTGTCATTTTGCTTCTGAGCTGCTATCAGGACTGAGAAAGGGGCCATAGTGATCCTCCTTAAAATTGCTACATCGCAAGGAGCAGGTTTCCACCGCTTTTTTCCGCTTGGGTGCTGTGAGCCGTGAATTCTTTATGTGGACAGGCAAAGCCCAGCAGCAATGCGCCGCCAACTTCGCTGAAGAGCCGCGCTTCTTTGTACATCTCAAGCGCTTTGACATTGGCATGTCGTTCTCCAATCTGCTTCGAGAGCCGAGCTGAACAAATCGACCCACTCACAGCTCTCATATACGTCATATTCATCAAGTAGTGATGTATGCCATAATTGTTGGACAAAATTGTCTGATTGGATTTTTGAAGATGTTTGACATCAACAATGAAACATTAATAAAACAATCACTTGTCTAGTATATTTCGCAAATAATTACAAAGAAACGGCAAGCAATATTGAATTATACATAGTATCTTCTTGTAATAAGTACTTCAGAACTTTGAAAAGTAATGCACTGAAAAAAAATTGGTGTAGAAATAATTTTCACTCAGAAATGGCTGACTTCACAAATAATTACAAAGAAATGGCAAATAACACATTGATTTTAACATGCATTTTGAAGTAGAAAGACTGAGATAGTATTTTCTTGTCAAAAGTACTCCAGTAATCTTTATTTACAATTTTGAAAAATCATTTTTACGGTGTATGCACAATTATATGGCTAATTTAGAAATGTAAACTTCATTTCTGTTGTAGAAATGTAAACTGAAGTGATGTGCTATTTGTACTAAAAGTAAAATATCTAGGTAACACTTTACAGTAAGGTTTCATGTTGTTGGTGTTTACAAAATTATTTACAAAATGCTGTAGAAATAATTTTCATTCAAAAATTGCTAGTAAATTTCACAGATGATTACAAAGAAATGTCAAGTAATATTGAATATAACATGAAATTTTGAAGTAGAAAGACTAACATTGTATTCTTATAAAATGCACTCCATTAATCTTTGTTTTATTTTCAAACGTCGAACAATCATGCACTAAAAATATAGTGTAGAAATAATTTTCACTCATAAATTGCTAGTAAATTTCACAAATTACAAAGAAAAGGCAAGTAATACATTAAATTAAAGGTGACATTTTAAAGTAGAAAGACTGAAATTGTTTTCTTGCAAAAATCCCCTGAATAATCTTTATTTGCAACTTTGAAAAATCATGATTTTTCATTTTGTAAATAAAACATTATTAAAGTGTGTTTTTTAAATAAGAAAATACAATTTTAGGCTTTATACTTTAAAACTTCATGTTTAGTTCAAATAGTTATTTGACATTTCTTTGTAACTATTTGTGAAATTCAATTGCAATTTCTGAGTGAAAATTGTTTCAGATTTTGTTACTAATTTTGTAAACACCAAATGTACACTGAAGAAATTTGTTGTATAATTTTCACTCATAAATTACTTGTACATTTCACAGATACTTACAAAGAAATGTTAGTTAACATTGAATTAAACATGAAATGTTGAAGTAGAAAGACTGAAATGGTATTTTCTTGTTTTATTTACATGATTATATTTACATTCATTTATATTTAGTCATTTAGCAGATGCTTTTATCCAAAGTGACTTACAAATGAGGACAATAGAAGCAATTAACACCAACAAAAGAGCAATGATGTGCAAGTGCTATAACAAGTCTCAGTTAGCTTAACGCACACTCACTTAACAAGTTTTTTTTATTATATAATAAATAAAAAGAAAACAGATAGAATAGAAAAAGAATAGAGCAAGCTGGTGTTAGAGGTCTTTTTTTTTGCTTTTTGTTAATTGTATAATAAATAAAAAGAAAACAGATAGATAGAATACAAAAAGAATAGAGAAGCTAGTAAATGAATAGAGTGCAAGTCTGAAAGAGGCAAGTTTATATGCATGATTAGAACAACTCGATTTACGAATGTAAACCTCATTTTTGCTTTACAAATGTAAAGAAAAACCAGGGTTTGTTATTGTTATTGTATAGCTCCCAATTCACAGTTGCTGCACCATTAACATGTCGAGCGACTCCATTTACAGATGCGTTTGTGCTCTTGTTATGTCACGCAAGCCAAAAACGAGGAAGCTCCAGCAGGTCATTTCACAGCCAAAGCCAGCGGTGGTCCGGAGATCCTGTGTGCCGGAGCAGATGCAGACTCTTACTGCGCGAACGGGAAATTAACAACAAGCACTTACTCAAGAATATGAAGGAAATCTGCCTGGCAAAACTACATCTATCTCGGCAGTTCATCAGCGGTATTGTGTGAGAGAGCGAGAGCGACTGTGTGAAAAATGACTAAAACAGACAAAGAAATTACTAACATTTTTACTAAAATTAAAACAAAAACTCATAATATGAATATCACTAATGAAAACAATAATAATATTAATACAAACTATAATAGTATCTCAGTGATACTAAAATAACACTGTATATATTCATAAATCACTACCTCATAAAATTGGGATTTTAAAATAAAAAACTATAATGACAAGCACACAATGAAATTACAAAAACTTTAGCTAAAATTAAAAAAAGAAAAAATGACTAACTCAAAATAAAAAAAAATAATAAAAATGACAAAAACAGTGAAATTACTAAAATTCTAACTAAAATTAAAATGAAAACAGAAAATATAAAAATGACTAATTCAAAATAATAAAAAAACTAACCAAAACGACAAAAACACAACAAAATTACTAAAATTTGAACTAAAATGAAAATGAAAACAGAAATGATAAAAATCACTCATTCAAATGAAGAAAACTGATAAAAATGACTAAAACAGACAAAGAAATTACTAACATTTTTACTAAAATTAAAACAAAAACTCATAATATGAATATCACTAATGAAAACAATAATAATATTTATAAAGTTGTGTATAGTTTTGACAAAAGTGTTCCATTTTGTGTTGTGCTACTTTGGTGTAGGGTTGTGTTAATTGTGTGTAGTGTTTTGACAAACCGGGCCCTGTTTTCAAAATTGTGCTTAAGCAATCGTAAAAAACTGTATAATAAATTTAAAAAAGAAATATACTACTACTACTACTACTACTAATAATAATAATAATGTTATTTTATTTAATGTTTGTGATTTCCAGTAAAAAAATTTTTTTTTGGCATAAATCACTTTTTTCTTTTATGAGAGTGAACTGTTTATAGATGCAAATCCTGTGCATGTCCAAACCCAAGTTGGATGCAAGTACAAGACAAAAACTACCAACTCCAACAAATCAAAGACTAAACATTTACATGTTGAAATTAAAGCAAACTTTATTTGAAAAGTTATTATTATTATTTTTAAAATCCAGTTAGGTCTTCAACATAATGGGTTTGAGCTATTTGTCCTATTTGTCATAATGCATTGCAAATGACAATCAAATGCAATAAAACGCATTTTAATAGTAATTAATTAGCATATATTAATCAATTGATTTAAAATATTAAAACAAATGATATTTTTTTACATTTTCACTGAACTGTACCATAAATTTGTCCTATGGTGTGACGTAGCAAAAATTAAGAAAAAAAACCCCTCTTAATAATATATAAATAGCATGAGAGATATTTATCTTCATTGTTAGACGCTTATTTTCATATAGTGTTATTTATTTAATATGAAATTATAATTAACATCATTTTTTCCCCATGACTTGTTGGACAATTTCAGGACAAACTTTGACAACAAGACAAACTTTGCTGTCATCCGTTCAAAACTGCTGAAAATTATACAATTTTAAGATGAGTGATATTTGTATCTCCCCTATTGCAATACTCAACTCTTTTTTTTTTAAGATATTTTGAGATAAAAACAAATCTGTGGTTCTTTTATGTGTGTCACACCATAGGACATTATGTCACACTAAAGGACATAAATGGTAGTTATTAAATTAATTCTGTTCAATTTTGAACATGTCAAAGGAGAAAGAAAGTTTAATTTTGATACAAACAATATCAACATGTTTTTTAAACAAAAAAAATAATTTTCATCAACAAAAGTCAGTCTCTTAGTCAATCAGTATGTTACTGAAACTTTTCTAGCCCCCCTGCTACATGTGTGGCACAGCTAAATATGATTGATATTCAAACTATATTCATTAAGATGTGAATGATTTTTTAAAAACTATATGGCTACTCTTTTTAAGGCATCATTTTGATTCTATTTACTTTCTGCATCGTTCTCTTAGGATCTCCTCCCTTCTGCGTGGATCCCTGTTCATTTTCTGTCTATATTTCCATGTCCTCTCTCTTCCAGTAATATCTCTGCCTGTGGTGTGACAGTACAGGCGTCACACCGGTGGACATTTTCTATCACACCAAAGGACGTTTCAGCCTTTTTCTGTCAATTAATGACCTTGCTATTCCAAGCTAACCTGTCATTAGCGGTTAGCAAGACACATTTGCATAATTTTTCCATGATTATGTAGTTTAACATGCAGTTTCTTTAAAATTAAAAAATATAATTTAAGGGTGTCACACCAAAGGACAACAAAGCGTAACACTTTTGTAGTGGTTACAAAAAAGTTACATATTTGAACAATTCTGAGACAGAAATTGACCATGTGCACATGTCATGGGCTTCACAGGGGGCTTCAGTAACACGATCATGAATGGGGTCCTTCAACTAATGTAATTTTGTTCTGTAATTGGCCGATTTAAAATCAGGATATAGTGTCACACCATAGGACATGCTTTTCAGAGACAAAATATATCAAATTCCTACGCTTTCAGAAATATGTGGATATAAAAAAATATTGCCATTTAATGCTGGTGGTATTTATTAACATTTTTATGTTTTTCTTTTTAATTTATAAAAGTTGTAATTTACTGAACCATGCTTGAGACAGTCGCACCATAGGACAATTTTGAGATTTGGCTCAAAAATGTAAAAAATCTAATAACACTGCAGCTTTTATAACAACAGGTCCATGTAGGACAAAGACATGTTTAATGATTTACTGCATTTTAAATAATGACAATATTAATTATATTCATTTATATCTTTTTATCTTTTATCTGATATCTTTTATCTCAACATTTAAAAAAATATATATATATTTTTTAAATGTTCTTGCTGCAGTGTTTGTAATATATTTGATAAAATAAGTCTTTCCTGCCACTTTTGATCAATTAAATGTGTACTTGCTGAATACATTTTTCTTTCTTGAATAAAGTTTCTTTCTTTTACTTTTTTCAAATCTTTCTTACCCCAAACGTTTGATAATATTATGAAATATTGACTAATATTTGTTAATAATCAGAAATGTTTCTCGAGCAGCAAATCAGCATATTAGAATGATTTCTGAAGATCACGTGACACTGAAGACTGAGGTAATGATGCTGAAAATACAGCTGCGCATCACAGAAATAAATTACATTGTAACAGA
>NW_015646355.1:382583-384289 GCF_001515625.1 Sinocyclocheilus rhinocerous | reverse complement strand
TGTAATTTATTTCTGTGATGCGCAGCTGTATTTTCAGCATCATTACTCCAGTCTTCAGTGTCACATGATCTTCAGAAATCATTCTAATATGCTGATTTGCTGCTCAAGAAACATTTCTGATTATTATCAATGTTGAAAACAGTTGTGCTGCACAATATTTTTGTGGAAACGATGCATTACCAAAAGTGTGAGGAAAGTAATATTTTACAAAATAAAGAAAGAAAAAAATTATACTTTTATTCAACAATGATGCATTAAATTGATCAAAGGTGAAGGTAAAGACATTTATAATGTTACAAAAGATTCTATTTCAAGTAAATGTGGTTCTTTTGAACTTTCTATTCATCTGTGAATCCTGAAAAATAAAATGTATCACGGTTTCCACAAAAATATTGTGCAGCACAACTGTTTTCAACATTGATAATAATCAGAAATGTTTCTTGAGCAGCAAATCAGCATATTAGAATGATTTCTGAAGATCACGTGACACTGAAGACTGAGGTAATGATGCTGAAAATACAGCTGCGCATCACAGAAATAAATTACATTGTAACAGATATTCACATAGAAAACAGCTATTTTAAATTGTAATAATATTTCACAATTTTTACTGTATTTTTGATCAAATAAATGCAGCCTTGGTGAGCAGAAGAGACTAAAAACAACCTAATTATTCCAAACTCTTGATGCTTGTGTCTGAGGATCATGTGTGATATGTAATGGCGTGATGAAGTGGAGTCTGAATCCACAGTGATGGCGAATCCTCCATCTGCCCGCTCGGATATCCTCAGATCATACATCTTTCCTGACAACACTAGGACACCTTGGGCTTCATGAAACAAGGAGAACAAGAGGTCTAAGTGAAATATTCAGTGTCTTTATTGTCTCCAATAAATTATCAGGCATGTTCCTCGAGAGATTTAACCTGTGCAGCAGCCTTTGAAACTTCTACACGCTGATTTTGTTTTCTCTTCACACACAACAGAGGATTGATTCGCTTTGATCTTTCTTTTAATAAGCAGAGACTTCCAGCCCGGCTTACGAGAGGAAGGCTTGACGCCGCACCTGAGAGCGACGCACACCTGGGATCGGGGAAAACCGAGGGCCAATGTTTTTGAGAGACGTCTCCAGTCGACGCTTCAAGAATTCCTCAAGTCAGAGCGAAAAGCCCCTGCTGAGCCTCAAATGCCTGAACATCCGACTCAAAATCAAACCTACAATCTAGTTCATATCCAACACAGTTCAGCTTTATAAATATTTATTCAGTATTACAAAAAGGATAAATTTAAACTGGAAGAGTCAGAAAGCATGTAAAATGCAGTGGTGTGAGCTTTGACTAACTACATTATGTAGCAAAAGCCTGTATATTATATTTTTTTTAAATGCAAGCAAATGTAATTATTTTATTGATGTATATATATACAGTATATATAAATATATATGTGTGTGTTTGTGTGTGTGTATATATACCACTTCACATAAAATAAATTTAATTTGCTTGCATTTAAAACAAACACACACACACACACATACACATATATGTATATGTATGTATATATGTATATATATATATATATATATATATATGTATGCATGTATATGTATATATATATATATGTATATATGTATATATATGTATATATATATATATATATATATATATATATATACATTACATTATAATATAGGCAGATGTTTACATCTAA
>NW_015646355.1:376545-382523 GCF_001515625.1 Sinocyclocheilus rhinocerous | reverse complement strand
ATATATATATATATATATATATATATATATATATATATATACATTACATTATAATATTGGCAGATGCCTTGTTACATCTAAAATTGGTTGTTTTCACATGTTTTAATGCATTATACTTCCTAAAGGTGTAACAGTGAATAGACAAATATTATAACTGTGATTACAATTATTCATGAGATCATGCAATTCATTATAAGATGCATTAATTAATGCATTGAAATATTTTATAATGCATGATATATAAAGGCTTACAGTGAAGTACGGAATGTGATGATATACTGAAGGTCACTGCGATTCTCATCGACTCTGAATGATGCAGGAGACACAAAACTGCACTCCGTCAAAACACACACTTAATTCAGGTCATGAAATAAATCTTTGGTTAGATTTTCTTTCATTTTAGTTCTTTTCTTGATGTTTTATAGGTGTTTTTCCCAGATGAACACAGGCTGTATTGGATGACAGTGAGGCTAGTGCTAATGGAAGACGGCCAAGCACAGAAAGAGCGCCTGCGGGAAAATAATCAGAAATGAAGCATTGTGGGAAGGCAGTAGCTGGTTGAAGTATGAACGAGCAACAAAATATGTCAGTATGATACAAAACAGTCTAATAAATCCTAAATAGACTGTATAATTTGATATGATGGCACTGCAGATGCATGGCTTAAAGGAATAGTTCACCCAGAAATGAAAATTTGGTGAAAAAACATGCTCACCCTCAAGTCATCCAAGCTGTAGATGAGTTTGTTTCTTCATCAGATTTGGAAAAATGTAGCATTGCATCAGTGTCTCAGCAATGGATGCTCTGCAGTGAATGGGTGCCGTCAGAATGAGAGTCCAAACAGCTGATAAAAACATCACAATAATCCACAAGTAATCCACACCACTCCAAAAGATGAAACAAATCCAGCATTAAGATGTTTTTAACTTCAAACCATTGTTTCCGGCTAAAATAGGAGTCCATAATCCATAGTATAAAATTATTTCCTTATGGAGAATGTAAATGGGATTTTAACTTCAGGAAATGATTGTTATTGCTACCTAAAACCATTTTTAATAATTAAAATAAAGTTGAAATAAAATACAAATATTATAGGAAGAACTTAAACTAACAAAAAACTTAAATGAAAATTAGAAATGCTGACTGAAAAAAAGTATTTTTTATTTTGACTTACTAAAATGACTAAAACTAATATAAATGGAATATGAAAATATAAAAATATAATATAATATATAATAAAAATATTAAACAAAAAAAATTATAAAAGTTTCTTAAATAAAAAAAAAAGAAAATTAGAAATGCTGCCTCGGCAACTGGAATAAATAAGCCTAAGCACTAAAATTAATAAAAACAAAAATAATTAAGCTAAATAGAAATATTAAAAAAAACAGCTAAGAAAAATATTAAAATTGGGAAGAAAAAAATGAAGACTGAAAATATTAAAATAAAGGCTAATTCAAAATAGTAATAATCCACAATAACGCTTCCTCCAGTGAAAAAGTGTTCTGGTCTGAATCAGGAGAGAAATCTGCACAGATCAAGCACCGTTTACAAGCCCAAACAGCTCTAAACAAATATGTGGCTGGATTAGAGACAACAGGAGATGATTTTTTCACTGGAGGAAGCATTATTATGGATTATGGACTAATGTTTTAGCAATGGTTTAAAGTTAAAAACGACTTAATGCTGGTTTTAATGCTTATTTCAGCTTTTGTCTTCTCCAGATGTTAACTGATGGACTGGAGTGCTGTGGATTACTTGTGGATTATTGTGATGTTTTTATCAGCTGTTTGGACTCTCATTCTGACGGCACCCATTCACTGCAACATAAATGGCACATAACGCATTGAATTCAGCATGAAATTTTGAAGTAGAAAGACTGAAATAGTATTTTCTTGTAAAACACACTTCAATAATCTTTGAAAAATCCTTTTTTATAGTGCATAAGGAGAAAGGGCAAGCAATCTTGTATTCAGTGCATTATGTGAAAATGCATGCATTCAAATGTCATTAAACTAAATGTTTACATGGAACGGTTGATAAGGCAAAGGTCACTGATATATTTTCCTTCTATCTCACTCTTTCTCTCAATATAATCATCAGAGCTGCCACTGAAGACTGGCAAACACAATTCTCGTGGCATTTTTCCCAAATGTTGCAAATCTTAACGCCGTTCACAGAAAGGCTCGGTTTCCCCGGGAGAGAGACGCTGCTGTGTCCAGAAGGAATCTTAAAATCATCTCCCGCATGAACACTAATCAGCCAACTGTGGGCATCGCCGCCGTATAATTCTATCCCCATTTCAAACCTTTATGAAGCCGGTGCCTAGTTTTATGTGTCGACTTCCGTGCCGTTTCTTGAAGCATGTCATAGACGGATGTGATTAGCAAACTTGAAAATGCAAAAAGATATCCCCTGAAACCAAATGCATTTAGAATCCTATTAAAAATGGAATTATTTCTGTGAGCGGACTATGAATTTGGAATCCCTATCTCCTCTCAAACAGTTGCACAGCATTTTCCCCCCTACAAAAACCTCTTTTCAGCTCCTCGAATTCATTTGAAAGTAAAAAAGATTGCCCTGAACTTCCAAAGAAGTGTAGAGCTTTCTGTGAAATATCATCTGGAATGTTTGGAATAAATTTTACCGCCGGTTGATAGGTGCGTACGATAAATTCATGAAATATTTAGAAGCACTTCGCACATCTGACTGCAATTTTCTGAGTTTAAGAACTGGCCAAAACCAGACTGAGATCCAGGCTTGCGTCTGGAGACTTTCACCCGGTGGGCAAGATTTGGATTTAGATTAAAGATGAATACATTATAGTTATGCTTTGAGAGATTTGTGATAAGAGATGGACGGATGAGGAAGGCAGACAGATTGTGAGAATGTGGAAAAGTGCATTTTTTTCCCCACCACTTTTAATCAACTTTTCACTTTCATTTCTATGGCCCCGCAGTGTGACAGATTAATTTTTATAAAGCACACATTCCCTGTAGTCTCTCAATTAATGAGGCTGTGAAAACTCAACGCACATAAATAATAATAAGACAATCTGAAAATGCTGTTAATGTACTTTTAGAAGAAGTTTAAAGGGATTCGGCTATTTTGGGAGGTGCAACACCACAGGACTGAATAAATGAAGATGGAGGGAGTTAAACAGACCTTAAATGAATAGCAGGAGGCACAACTTTTCCTCTTCTTAACTTACAAGTTTGGAAAACTATCTTGCGTCCTGTTGAGCCACATTTTCAAGGATCCCTAGAGATGAACATTTAGAAAGAGATTTGATGAGTTACTCCACAGGAATCAATAATACTGCACATTACAGTGAAATGTAGTCCAAACATAGCAATAAATAGCATTTCTATCCACATTGTTCACTGATGCATTTCTGTATTTCACAGTTCATGATGTGGACGGTCACAGCGCAGGACAATCTGCTTCAAACTGCTAAAAATACTCTGTGCATTGGACGTGCTGCTCATCCAAATGATGAAAATGATTTTTTGAGGACAGAAATGTCACGTCACCATCCTCATTCTCACACAATGCCAATTCGGTCCACGTCTGGAGACATTTTAAGCTTATATGCATGCTCAAAACCAGTCATTTCTTTCAAACAGACTCCAATGAGGTCATATGTCAATATATATTTAAATAATATTTCCATTCTAAAGGACAGTCAAACAAGCAAAGTTTCTACAGCAAATGCATTAAAAAATCAGTGTCCTTCCCTGTCCATTCAAATAGGAGAGAGAAAATGAAATGTCTTTTTCTTTGTCCTGTCACCCTCCCCACATGCGCGCACAAATCCCGTGTCCTACAGTAGCCTACTGAATATTCTCTTCAATTCCATTATAATGCATTGAATATCGCGTTCGTTCCCGCGTGCATCAGACCTGTGCGAAGGTGTATTGGTCATTCGTGTGCATTGTAAATGTCATTGGCACGTGAGTCTGTCGCGGGAGGGGTCAGAGAAGAAGCTGCGCGCGGAACAAGTGACTTTGCGCTTCAGTTCAGAGAACCTGATGAACAGCGCGACTGTCTCCGCGCGCAGGTGCGCTAAAATGGAGCGAGGACTTTTATTCGCGCGGATATTTGGAGGTACGCTGATATGCATTTCGCTGGTGTCCCAGGTCGTTTCTGAGGAACGAACGGTGAGGTATAAGATATACGAGGAGGTCCGACCGCCGACGGTCATAGGAACTCTAGCCAGCAATGTAACCTGGACCCCGGACAAAACGCGCAGGACTTTCCCCGGAATCAGGTTTAAGCTCATGAGCCCCTCCACCGGCTCCTTCATCCGATTCAGGGAAAGCGACGGGAGGCTTACGGTGGAGGAGCGCGTCGACCGCGAACGCATCTGCAAGCGCAACCCGCGGTGCGTAATCACTTTTGACGTCGCGTTCGTGTCCGCCGAGCAGTTTGAGCTCTTTCACGTCGAGGTGGAAGTGCTGGACGTAAACGACAACTCACCGGTGTTCCCGCGCACCGATTGCACCGTCGAGATCTCCGAGAGCGCGGCGCTTGGGACGCGCGTCGCGCTGGACGCCGCCGAGGACGCAGACGTGGGCTCTAACTCTATCCAAACCTACCATCTGAGCGAGAACGCCCACTTTAGCGTCGATGTCATAACGCGAGTGGATGGGGTTAAATATGCGGACTTGGTGCTCGTCAAAGAGCTCGACCGCGAATCCCGCGCTTTTTTCGCGCTCAAACTCGTGGCGGCAGACGGCGGGAATCCGGCGAAAAGCGGCGCCACTAATGTCACCGTCAAAGTGAAGGATGCTAATGACAACAGCCCACTGTTTGACCACAGCCATTACTCTGTGGATGTGCCAGAGGACACCCCTGTTGATTCGCTACTGCTGGACTTGAACGCTGTCGATCCGGACGAAGGTCTCAATGGAAAGGTCATGTATGAATTTGGCAAACAAGTCACAACAAAGATCAGACAGCTATTTAAACTGGATTACAAAACTGGACATTTGACTTTGCAAAACCCTGTGGATTACGAAGACGAGACCACGTATGAAATTGACGTGCAAGCCAGCGATTTAGGACACAATCCTGTGCCCTCAATGTGCAAAATCATCATCAACATCAGAGATGTGAATGACAACCCGCCTGAAATCATCATCACGTCCATCACGTCAGTAACAGATGGTGTTGCGCATGTTAGTGAAGCTACAGGTCCAGACATCCTGGTGGCTTTAATCAGCATCAAAGACAAGGACACTGGAGCGAACGGGCAAGTGAGCTGCACTCTGAATGGCGGACATGGAAACTTCAGGCTTAAAAGAGCGTATGAAGGGAGCTACACGATAGCCACGATGGCTCCTCTGGATAGAGAGAAGATCGCGGAGTATAATTTGACTGTAGTGGCTGAGGATTTCGGTGTACCGCCATTACGCATGGTAACTCATTACATTATACGGCTTACAGACGTCAACGACAATGCTCCGACATTCAGCGCTAAGATATATGAAGGTTTCATTGAGGAGAATCAACTTCCAGGTACCTACATCACTACGATTTTAGCCAGCGATCAGGATTCTGGGCTTAACGGGGAAATAACCTATGAGCTTTTTGACATAATTAAAGTTTTAAGTAATTAAAATACTTATATATAATATATACAAAAAATACAAAATATGACAAAAGCACACAAAAATGAAAAACTTTATATTAAAATTTTAACTAAAATTAAAATGAAAACAGAACATAAAAAATAAAAACAGATTCAAATATGAATAAAAACTATAATAGCATCTCAATTATACTGAAATAACACTGACTTTAACTGGTTAAATTGACACCCCATGTTAAAAATGCAATGCTCACTTTGTAAAAAAAAAAAAAGAAGAATATTAAAAAAGTGATGCAACAGCCAAAAATGTCTGTCTGATGCACATAACAACAGGCCAAAATCAAATCAAATAAATAAATAAAATAACAATAGACGAGACTGATGC
>NW_015646355.1:366690-375266 GCF_001515625.1 Sinocyclocheilus rhinocerous | reverse complement strand
ACAGGCCATAATCAAATCAAATAAATAAATAAAATAACAATAGAGGAGACTGATGCAAAGGAATAAAACAGGTCAATCAGTTTTTAACTTGATATGTTGTCTTAAAAACAACACATTGTGTGAAACCCTGAAAAACAGAGATATGATGCAATGACCGAAGGAGGCGTACAAACACAATGCACTACTTGCATTAAAAGCGAACGGGCAAGTGAGCTGCACTCTGAATGGCGGACATGGAAACTTCAGGCTTAAAAGAGCGTATGAAGGGAGCTACACGATAGCCACGATGGCTCCTCTGGATAGAGAGAAGATCGCGGAGTATAATTTGACTGTAGTGGCTGAGGATTTCGGTGTACCGCCATTACGCATGGTAACTCATTACATTATACGGCTTACAGACGTCAACGACAATGCTCCGACATTCAGCGCTAAGATATATGAAGGTTTCATTGAGGAGAATCAACTTCCAGGTACCTACATCACTACGATTTTAGCCAGCGATCAGGATTCTGGGCTTAACGGGGAAATAACCTATGAGCTTTTTGACTCGGATACCAACAGCGTCTCCAGGTTTGCTATTATGAATCAAGCGGGAAACGTTTACGCCTTGCAAAGTTTTAATTACGAAGTCACGAAGAGGCTAGATCTTCGCGTCCAGGCCAGCGACCGAGGATGGCCGCAACTTCACAACAACGCTGTACTGATTATCAATCTGGGCGATCAGAACGACAACGCGCCTTCGATATCACAACCGCCGCTCGTCAACGGATCTGCCGAAATCCAGCTTCCCAAAGACGCGCCACCCGGTTATATCGTGACCCGAATCGTGGCGAAAGATTCAGATGCCGGTTTGAATGCGGAGCTCACTTACAAACTCTACGACGGAGGCGATTTCGGTTTTGCCATCGATCCGAATACGGGGGAAATATACATCAACCGCAAAATCGCTTACGACGAGTACGATTTATGGAAAGTCTTAGCGACGGTTAACGACAACGGCCACCCGTCGCTAACCTCAACAGCTACGATTCATTTCACCCTAACTGAGTCTGCGCCCTCAAACGGCAATTTTTATGACGAAAGAGAGGACGGCGAACCAAAACAATGGACGCTTATTTTAATCTTGGCTTTGACGAGTTCCTCGCTGCTGTTTTTGGCTATTTTATCGTTCATACTATGCAAAAGTCGCAAAAACGGTCAGAAGAGACAAGCTAACCTCCCAGACGCGGTGGATATTCCTTACGATAAAGAGCACAACGCCGTGTCGATGATCTCCAGCCAGACTGCCAATGTGTTCGACACGCATGCATTTCACTCCACGACTGTCATCGGCACGCCTGAGAAACTACACAACAGCGTGCAGGCGACGGCCGAAGTTCTTAACGAAACCCCACAGACTTTCAAGAGCAAATACAGGAGTGTGGCGGGGGAAATAGATGTAAGTGGTGACTGTTTCTTTCTGTGAGTGTGTGTGTGTGTGTGTGTGTTTGAGGGGCCGTTCACACAGGAAACATAAAAAATAAAAACAGATTCAAATATGAATAAAAACTATAATAGCATCTCAATTATACTGAAATAACACTGACTTTAACTGGTTAAATTGACCCCCCATGTTAAAAATGCAATGCTCACTTTGTAAAAAAAAAAAAAGAAGAATATTAAAAAAGTGATGCAACAGCCAAAAATGTCTGTCTGATGCACATAACAACAGGCCAAAATCAAATCAAATAAATAAATAAAATAACAATAGAGGAGACTGATGCAAAGGAATAAAACAGGTCAATCAGTTTTTAACTTGATATGTTGTCTTAAAAACAACACTCATTGTGTGAAACCCTGAAAAACAGAGATATGATGCAATGACCGAAGGAGGCTTACAAACACAATGCACTACTTGCATTAAAAACAGCTAAAAGTAGCTTTGGTTCTTGTGCCAAAATCAAATCAAATAAATAAATAAAATAACAATAGAGGAGACTGATGCAAAGGAATAAAACAGGTCAATCAGTTTTTAACTTGATATGTTGTCTTAAAAACAACACATTGTGTGAAACCCTGAAAAACAGAGATATGATGCAATGACCGAAGGAGGCGTACAAACACAATGCACTACTTGCATTAAAAACAGCTAAAAGTAGCGCAATGGAATCCAACTCAATTGAACTTGATTTTTTTTTTTTTATGATCTGTTTTTAACTTCATATGTTGTTTTAAAAATGCAGTGCTTATAGCTGAAGGTACTGGAAATGCAGTGAGATGTGACCAAATGGCCAAAAAACTATCAGTAAATAGACCAACAATAAAAAAAAAAACAGCACAAAGCAATGTGACAGATCACAGGGGTCATGTCACAAGTGTTACAAAACCTCTAGAAGGAGCACAACGGAACGGGTTTCTAAATGTGTTTTACAAAATATACCTGTTTTTATTTGTCGTAAGCTGTCTTTAAAATAAATAGGTTCATGGCACAGGATGCAGAAATAAAAACAAGCATGCAATGCAACAGTCAAAGGCATCTGTCTGATCAATGTGTGAAAGAGAGGACGGCGAACCAAAACAATGGACGCTTATTTTAATCTTGGCTTTGACGAGTTCCTCGCTGCTGTTTTTGGCTATTTTATCGTTCATACTATGCAAAAGTCGCAAAAACGGTCAGAAGAGACAAGCTAACCTCCCAGACGCGGTGGATATTCCTTACGATAAAGAGCACAACGCCGTGTCGATGATCTCCAGCCAGACTGCCAATGTGTTCGACACGCATGCATTTCACTCCACGACTGTCATCGGCACGCCTGAGAAACTACACAACAGCGTGCAGGCGACGGCCGAAGTTCTTAACGAAACCCCACAGACTTTCAAGAGCAAATACAGGAGTGTGGCGGGGGAAATAGATGTAAGTGGTGACTGTTTCTTTCTGTGAGTGTGTGTGTGTGTGTGTGTTTGAGGGGCCGTTCACACAGGACATGTATTCAAAAACAGCTCAACGGAGCACAGCTGAACACAACGCAGGGCTCGAAAGGCAATGCTAATGACACAAGACAAGAAAGCCAATGATGTTCATCTGATGCACGTGCACAGGCCAATGCAAATCATTGCAGATGGAATGCAAAGGAATGGAACAAAACATTTTTCAAAATGTTAACTCTGCACAATGCAGTGAACAAAGACGTGCATCTCATATATATGTAGCCTACATATAATAAGAATTTTTTTAAAAAATGCAGATTGACAAGCAAAAAAAGTGAGATGCAATGCAAAGCTTAAAAACGTCCATATTATATGTTTGCAACAATAAATAAAATGGTGCAAAAGAGCAAAAATGATTATAACAACTGAAGGATTGGGATCAAATTTAGAGTTATTATAGTTAACAAATCTAAAACCATCAAAAAGCATTTTCGTTACTTGGAAAAAAATAAATGTTAAGTGCAACAAGATAAATATGAAAAACATTTTATTTCTCATTTTAATTCCTTAAAACTTTAATTATATGACTGATGCAAAGGAATAAAACAGGTCAATCAGTTTTTAACTTGATATGTTGTCTTAAAAACAACACTCATTGTGTGAAACCCTGAAAAACAGAGATATGATGCAATGACCGAAGGAGGCTTACAAACACAATGCACTACTTGCATTAAAAACAGCTAAAAGTAGCTTTGGTTCTTGTGTTTTCACAGGGATACTCCACTTTGCCTGGTTATGGTAAAGACAACGCTCGACCCATCACGGTCTGGAAAGGAAACTCTATGATGACCATCGCAGTCAGAGACCCACAGATCAGCGGCAAAGACAGCGGAAAAGGAGACAGTGATGCTAATGACAGTGATTCTGACATCAGTGAAGGCCTCAAGAAAGACTACACGTCATATAAAGGTTAAAATCAACTCATCTGACTGACATACTCAGAACTATTAGCTGTCTTTAAAATAAATAGGTTCATGGCACAGGATGCAGAAATAAAAACAAGCATGCAATGCAACAGTCAAAGGCATCTGTCTGATCAATGTGTATATACAGTATACCCCCCCTCCAAAAAAAAAGTAGTGCTTAACAGTAACAGAAGTTTATCAACAAAATGAAAAGTCTTGTCATTAATTACTCACCGTCATGTCGTTCCAGAAAAGCAGAGAGGATGAGCTTTGGTTCTTGTGTTTTCACAGGGATACTCCACTTTGCCTGGTTATGGTAAAGACAACGCTCGACCCATCACGGTCTGGAAAGGAAACTCTATGATGACCATCGCAGTCAGAGACCCACAGATCAGCGGCAAAGACAGCGGAAAAGGAGACAGTGATGCTAATGACAGTGATTCTGACATCAGTGAAGGCCTCAAGAAAGACTACACGTCATATAAAGGTTAGAATCAACTCATCTGACTGACATACTCAGAACTATTTATTATACATAATATATTATTATGCATATACATGTCCAAACTGGTAATATATTTGATATTTGTGCAGAATTCTCATAATAATAATAATAATAATAATAATAATAATAATAATAATAATAATAATAATAATAATAATAATAATAATAATAATAATAATAATAATAATAATAATAGTTCTGTCATGACAACTCTCTGAGGGATTGGCATGGTAATGTACATGACAATGTTAATGTATTTGGTCTTGGCGGAATAGATCTGCTACGCTGCTGCTGCTGCTGTTGCTGCGGTACCGAGACTTGCTACTGCCAATACATCCACAACATGCTGCTGTTATCTTATTCATATAACATACATGAAATAACCCCCATATAGCATACATGAATCACCTCGTAGCAGATCTATACAGGTGGAGCTGGGGAAGGTGGAGGGTTTCTGAAGCAAGCTGCAACTGCTACGACAAGCACTAGTCATATATTTGAATGTTGAGCAGCGAGCTCATTGGCTACCAATACAGGAGAGAACCAATCAGCTGTGCCATGTGATAATGATGTCATTAGGTCAGATTGAGTTAGACCTATCAGACTGCGCCATCTAGAGTTTCATGCCAGAACTCTATATATATATATATATATACTGTATATGCCTGCCTCGAAATCATCTTGTTAAATGTCAAAACTACTTGAAAATAGGATCTGATATAATTGGAGGATGTGGAGCATTGATATAGGTCTTACACTAATGAGAAAGGAGACGGTTGTAGTTTTTTATACAGTTAGAAAGTAAGTCTTACATAACTGATCATTTGTGTTCTTGATAAAAGTGCAGCAATGAAACAAATAAAGACACAGAGTTGCTGGTAGCATGGCTTCTCACGCAGACGATTGTCAGGGTAATTATTTTTTGCAGGATCATGGTTGCGTTGACGAGGTGTCGTGTGGACTAGTGAGGCAAAGTTAAAGTAGAGAGGTGCTCAGATTAATGAGCTGCTGATTGGATCGCTTCACTTCAAGGTCAGTTTTGATTCATTTCTAGTGCAGCCTTGTTAAACTCTAATCTATGGGAAACAAAGAGCCTGAGCGATTACACGCGCACTAATAGAGCTGAGCAGTGTGCATATCACGAGTCACGCGCATCTGAGCACATTAAGAGTCGAACGAACGTATTTTCTGATGAAAAAGAAAAGTGAAGGTATTTGATTCAGGACTTTGATGTTCCAGATCTATGAAAGTTAACTTTTTCTTGCAATTTTGAGTTTATTTCACACAATTTAGATGTTTTTTGCAACATAACTCAAGTTTATAAACTGCAGTTCTGAGAAAAAAAGTCAGAATTGCGGCATGTAAAATATATAATTTTCAATTGTAAGATATAAACTTGCAATTCTAAAATAAAAAGTCAGAATTGTGAGATTTAAGCTCACAACTGCAAGAAAAAAAGTGAGAACTGTGAGATAAAATGTTGCAATTACCTTTTTTATTTTTATTTTTAATTTGAATTCATTTTAATTTGAAAAAAAAAACTTGAATTGCAATAATTAAACTGAAAATTCAACTGGATTGTTTTTTTTTAGTTTTTTTTTTAGTTTATTTATGAGTGTATATGTTGTGATCCTAAGAAGAAAAGTCTGAATTGTGAGACAAACTCACAATATAAACTGCAGGAAAAAAGGGCACAATTACTCAGTCACAATAAAAAAAAATTTTTTTATTAAATGTTTTTTTTTTTTATCTGAATTGCAAGATGTAAAGATTTAAACTCAGAATTCTAAATAAAAAAAGTAAAAATTATGGATGTATTTCCAAGAAAAAAATATCGTCTTATATTCGGGACAATACGGTTATCTGAATTCAGAGAAAAAAGTCAGAATTGTGAGATGTAAACTCAGAATTCTGAGGAAAAAAGTTAAAATTACGAGATGTAAACTCAGAATTCTGAAAAAAAAGTAAAAGTTACGAGATGTAAACTCAGAATTCCTGAAAAAAGGTCACAAGAAACAAGCCAAAATTGCGAGATGTAAACTCACAAATGCTGTTGATTGGATTGGTTAGAGTTTATTGCGAGCTTATATGTCACAAATTGCAAGAAACTCGCAATTCTGAGAAGAAAAGTCTGAACAGTGATATTTAAATGCCCAAATTACGAGTTTGTCTCACAATTGCCAGAAACTAAAAATTCTGAGAAGTCCGAATTACTATGAAATATAAACATGCATACTTGGATTTTGAGAAAAAGCATCATAATTGCGAGATGTAAACTCAGAGTTGCTAGATTGCTGTTGACTGGATTAGACTGAAGTTGAAGATATAAAAAAAAAAAAATCTGAATTGAGCTAAAAAGTTGCAATTACCAGTTTTATTGTGGCAGTTGTGTAGGAATCCTTACTGGAGTGTGTTTCCTCAGGTCTGTGGGCTTGCACCAGTGAGTGCAGGATCCTGGGTCACTCGGACAGATGCTGGAGCCCGTCTGTGAGCGTTAATAGCAGACATCTGTCGACCTTTTCAAGGACGAGGCCATCCTCACAGGCCACGCTTCAGAGGAGCAGTTACGACACGCAGACCAACAGAAGCGTGGCCTTGCACAGCCTTACAGAAGACCAGCAGAGTCAGTACGATTACATTCACATCTGCTCTCCACAGTCACAGCGGAGACAAGACTCGGAGAACATAGTCTTCACACACTCCACCAAACCCATCGCCACAGAGAGTCCCGGCAGATTTACAGAAGCCTGATACCTCAGTCTGATACTGGCATATACTGTAATAATCTTGCTGTACATATTATCTTTAACTGCATTGATGTTTTGTATATACAAATTATATTTTTAACAATATTACCTGTTGTTTTTTTCATAGCATGTTTTGGATGAATATAATGTGATTGTGTTTGTTTGTAAGTCACGTTTTTGTCACATTGTAACAAACTGTAACACATTAAATGTCTTTTTTTTTACAGCTACACGTTACCACTTTTATAATGTTTACTTATAAAATAAGTGATAAATAAAATAAGTTATTGTAAAATCTACAATGTTTTGCATTCTTGATCATTTTGGACAATTTATGATCTTAAAAACTGTTAAAACGTAAGGCTTCTGAATAATTTTGGAATTTGTTGAAAATTTGAATTAGATTAAAAGGTTAAATGGATGAGTAACTCACATTAAATGTAATTTATTTTTATTTTTATAACATTTATTCAGACTGAGCAAAGTTGTTTCTCTTTAAGAAATAAAAACACGAGAAATAAAATCATAATAATTATGATAAAATCTACAATGTTTTGCATCTTTGACAAAACCAGGCAAAATTCTGGACATAATTTATCATCTTAAAACTGCTTCTGATTAAAATTTTGATCATAAATAAATTGAGCTGGTAAAATCTACAATCCTTGACAAAAAAACAGTCAAAAGTTCAGACATCACTACGATTATAAACCTTTTCGATCTTTAGGTGTCTGAATTACCTTTGCAGACAATTATAAATTGTGCTTACAATTGAATTTTGTCATAAAAATTCAAATTGCATTATATTAAAAAGGTTAAATGGATGAGTAACAAACTAACACACAATGAACAAGTTCTTTCTTTTTTACATTTATGCATTTGGCTTACATTTTTATTCAAGTTACACATTTACATTTTATCAGTTGCAATCAAACTATACCTTGGCAGAAAGAAATGAAATGCGACTTTAAGAAATGAAAACATGAGGGAAAAAAAGTTACATCTACAATGTTTTGTATCCTTGTCTAATCCAGTCAAAAGACATAATTTATCATCTCAAAAATATTTCAAGCTTCTGTTTAAATGCTTGAATATTAGCTTTGTAGACAAATAAAATTATGCTTACAATTGAAATTTCTCATAAAATTCCGTTTTTATTAATTTATTCATTATTAATATTTTTAATTCGTTTTTATTTTTATATTTTCCATTTTCATTTTTATTTTAGTTACAGTTTTAGTAATTTTGTTGTGTGCTTTTGTCTTTTGTTATTAGTTCTTTTGTATACTTGTTATTATTATACTTAACTATTATACTTTTTTTTAAATAAATTTTTATTTCAGTTTTAGTTTTAGTTATTTTAGTACATCAGTAAATGTACTAAACTAAAATAAAAATAGTTAAACTAAATAAAAAAAAAAAATGTTGCCCTGGCAATCAGCTGAAATATAT
>NW_015646355.1:363663-366583 GCF_001515625.1 Sinocyclocheilus rhinocerous | reverse complement strand
TTTTTTTTTATTATATAATTTTTTTCTATTTTATTATTAATATTATTGTTAGAGCCTGTAAAAATGTTTTTTAATGGTTTTAGTTTTAGTTTTTCTCACGCATGTTTCTTCTTCAATAGTGTTAAAAAGCATCCCGTGACGCACCTGATGAAGTTGGCTAATGAATGTTCATAGTGAAAAAAAGCTGTAAACTCAACAAAGACGAAGCAGAAATATATAAGAATCTTCATTTGTGTCACACGTTTTTATCACTACATCACTCCCAGACCTCTATTTGAGTACTTTAATCAGTTGCCTGTTATTTTAAAGTGATAATAGTCATGAAAATGAGTGATGTGTCCAAACTTTTGACTGCTAGTGTACATAAATGAGACCTTATACAGATCCAGTCCTGGTAAAACTGAAGAACATTACTTGACTTTTGTTGAATTGAAAAATAAATGTTGCCTTCGAAAGCGTCCCATAGATTTACAGCAGTGAATTCATGTAAACCAGGCCTCTTTTGCCTGTCAATTTACACAAATTCACTGGAAATGTGCATGAATAGTCTGAAGCGTGTGTCTCAGCACTGTTTTCTCAGGCCACAGAAAATCCCCAGAGAGGAATTCCAGGCTTGGGTTTCTCCGGGACCTTGTTTGTTTTGCCCGAATTTTTTCGCCTCTCTCTCACCTACATGACAGAAACTTGAGAGAAGCTACACCAAGTCACAAAGCTCTGCTTTCAGTAGAAGCCAGAACGCCATGGAGGAAACATCCGAAAAAGTTCCTTTTGAGGTACGTGATGCTTTCATTTTATCCTTAAACTTCACATTATGCGTCTAAATACACTTAATTTGTGTCTATAATCCAACGATGTGTGTTTAATAAGGCTTACAGTAGCTTGAAGCCCAGAGGGTTTGTGCGTGTGAAGACGACGGCGGTCGTAGCCTTCATCGCCGGCGCCGTTCTGCTGCTCTTTGGAGGCATTGGAGCTTTTTGCTTGTGGAAAGTCAGCGAGAAAGAAGTAAGTGTCTCAGACCAGACAGTACAGTAGTCTAAACTAGTTTGGCTCAAAATTAGGGCAACTGTTCAGCAACCTCCTACACAAAAATATCACTTTTGGGAGCGTCTATCAAATTCAGCCCACTAAAGCTAAAACTTGAACTCCTTAAAGGCGAATCAAAGCAGTAAACTGTCTATTATTGATGAGTTAACTGCGTAATAATAAAAACATTTTACTATTTGCTCTTCTTGATGTGCAGCAAATTGTTCTGTGTTTAGGGTTTTAATTTGCATGCATGCATTTGTAACACTGCTATATTTAAAGTATACATTTTTAATATTCGGCATTGCATAATCACACCGTTTCGCTCTCAAATGCATGCTGATGCAATAGCGCAGACGTGTCGATATTTAAAGCACAGTAGGTCTGAGTTGGAATGAGAATATTTAAATTGCAAAGTGTCAGGAATGATCAATGAAGCAGGCAGCGGCGTGTTTGCATTTGCAGCCATCAGTGTGCATTGATTTCAGGCACCTCTGGCATTTCAAAAAAATCGGCCAGGTTAAAGACGGCAAACAAAGAGGTCTGTGTGCTGGGTTATAATCATGCAGTGTTAACACTGCAAACAGATCAGCATGCATCACTTCCCAACACAAACACAAACGGCCAGTAAGAGCTGCACCCGTGAGCAAACCACCTGCTGGACCACTGCACAAAATAATGCACCAATATTATACAGTATGTTTCATATGGAATAAATCAGTGGTTCACAACTACAGTAGGTTTGCTTCAGGATGCAGATTAAGTGGCAACCCAAAACTGATTAATGTACAAAAGAAAAAAAATGTCACAAATTATTATTTATACTAATTTACTTTATTTTGGAAGCATTTTCTCCTCCTTTTGACAAGTATGCATGATGGATGGTTTTATTATTTCCATTTAGCATCGTTTCTCCCTGATGAGAACCGCTGGATTAAAAGATTTAATATTTGTATGTTGCAGTGTTATTTTGAGATATTATTTTATTTATTTACGCCCGCATGCTTCATTCTACACATCAGACTCAAGTTTCATTTATTAGCTATACACTGGCTATACTGACCATATCTGCATTTCACTTTGATGAAATATGAATGAAATTGGTGATGTCTAAAATAGTCCTGCAGAAATTAATCTACATGTCCATCATGTTTCATAAACCTCAGATCTGCTACATGAATAATCATATAAATGAGACTAAATTGGGGAAAGGATGTTTATCAGGCTAAATGAAATGTAATTAGCTGTAACTGTGAATACAGTACGTATAAACGTTCTCATTAAACTCTTCACAGATTTTTCATCTCAAAATGTTTGCTTACAGCCAAAGTGTGTATTTTCGGCGTCATCAGCTTCACTAAACAGAATTTCATACCGCTTCACTGGCCACGCCCCCATCTGCTGTCTGTCAAACGGATAGCCCCGCCCCCAGACTCATGCCATTGGTTGAGCTAATGCTTTTATATCAGGATCAAGGTGTTAAGCCATTAACACTGAAAATGATAACTAAAAAGACAGCGATTAACTATTAGTGTCCACACCAACGCACAATACTGTTATGTTTATTATAAGCCCACGCTGCAGTTTTGTCGAGCACTTCGAGTTCATTGAAGTAGAATGGATTCTGATTGGCTGTCAATGTTTTTATTGTTCATCAGCTGGAAAAAACAATATGAAAGTGATTTCATCTCTCCTCTGTGTCATGATCGTTATAGACGTGGTGTGGCGTGACAAAATGTAAACTGCAATTACTTTTCACTTTTTTTTAATTCTGTGGCAGAATCAAGCTTGCATATCCTTCAGAAGTATATCTTTATCATTATAATTATCGTGTTTGGTTTGAACAGGCCTTTAAAGGATTAGTTCACTTCTGAATTAAAATTTCCTCATAATTTAC
>NW_015646355.1:329401-363613 GCF_001515625.1 Sinocyclocheilus rhinocerous | reverse complement strand
CCTTCTTTGCATGTTCACTTTGTAAACACTGGGTCGGTACTTCTACAGCGATGTAGGACGATTTTGAAGTTGGAGGAGAAAATGAGATGTCATGAACCGGAATGCACAGAGTTCTAGTGATGGCAAGTTCGGGCTGTCACGTGATGAACGAACGACTCGAAAAACCCGAAGACTCGAAACACTAATTCCAGTACAGAACCTATAGCATGTTGTGCATGCGCGACTGAACGAATCACTCCCCGAGACGACTCGTTCTTCCCGAGTCACATTAAAGATTCGTTCAAAATGAATGAATCATTCAAGAACATCCCAACACTACAGAGTTCACGCAGAATTAGACAAGACGAGCGTTTGAGGTTAAAACGTATATAATTTTTATTCTTTTTTAGAAAATGACCGATCGTTTCGCTAGATAAGACCCTTCTTCCTCGTCTGGGATCGTGTAGAACACTTTGAAGCTGCACTGAAGCTGCAATTTGGACCTTCCACCCAGTGAACCCCACTGAAGTCCACTATATAGAGAAAAACCCTGGAATGTTTTCCTCAAAAACCTTAATTTCTTTTCGACTGAAGAAAGAAAGATATGAACATCTTGGATGACATGGGGGTGAGAAAATTATGAGGAAACTTTAATTCAGAAGTGGACTAATCCTTTAAGGTTTAGCTGGTTTTGTGTTCAAAAAGCACTTAAAAGTAGTTTTTTTTATTAAATACATTTTCTATTATTAAATTATTACATTTCTATAATTTTTTATAATTCTATCAGTTCTATTAAAATGAATAATTTCTATTGTTAAATACATCTATAACATCATTGCATATCCACATTGCACTTGCAAAATAAATCTTTTAGTCTGGAAGTTTCAGGTTTCGGTGTTCAGTCAACCGTTGTGTTTTAATCACCAATAGGAGGCTGACGCTGCGGCGGTGAAATCTGACGTGGGGTCTCTGGTCTGGATCGCGTCTGAAGAGAAAGAGAATTGATTAGTTCATCTCTCGAGTCTTTCGAATCATTCGTTCTTTTGTCACGTGATGTGACAGTATTGGATAGAGAAATTAATTAATTTACAAGCCTCCTTACAAACGGGTGCATAGCTATTATTATTATCATCATTATTATAATTATTATTTACTCTTACAGTTAGCTGCACTGAAGCTGCAATTTGGACCTTCCACCCAGTGAACCCCACTGAAGTCCACTATATAGAGAAAAACCCTGGAATGTTTTCCTCAAAAACCTTAATTTCTTTTCGACTGAAGAAAGAAAGATATGAACATCTTGGATGACATGGGGGTGAGAAAATTATGAGGAAACTTTAATTCAGAAGTGGACTAATCCTTTAAGGTTTAGCTGGTTTTGTGTTCAAAAAGCACTTAAAAGTAGTTTTTTTTATTAAATACATTTTCTATTATTAAATTATTACATTTCTATAATTTTTTATAATTCTATCAGTTCTATTAAAATGAATAATTTCTATTGTTAAATACATCTATAACATCATTGCATATCCACATTGCACTTGCAAAATAAATCTTTTAGTCTGGAAGTTTCAGGTTTCGGTGTTCAGTCAACCGTTGTGTTTTAATCACCAATAGGAGGCTGACGCTGCGGCGGTGAAATCTGACGTGGGGTCTCTGGTCTGGATCGCGTCTGAAGAACCACTGAAGGACGTCAGTTTTCTGAGCCCTGAAATACTGAGATTCTGTGGAGACCTTCCCATTTACTGGCATCATCCTGCAAACTCCAGAGGTGTTTCATTGCATTTCCAGTAATAAACCCGCAACACGTGAAGAGCAATGATGAAGTGCAAGTTAATACTATGATAAAGCATTGCTTTTTATATTGTATGATTAATAGTTCAGTATAAGCCATATAATGTCATTCATCAAGCTAACTGGAAACGTTCTGGCAAGGTTCTCTCAAAGTTATGAACAAACATTCTTCCAGTAACGTTAATAGAATGTTTATTCACAGTTATGTGGTCCTTAATAAAGTTCTCAAATGTTAAACGTTCAGCTATACCTTCAACTAACATTTTTTTTTTTAAATGTTACTACTTGTTTCAGAATGTTTAGAGAATATTCAAAAGCAACATTCCCATAATGTTTGCGAAATGGAAGTTCCCTTAACGTTTGCATAAAAAACATTTTTAAAACCTGGACGTATTGAAAGTTCAGAGAACATCCAGGACTTCATGGGAACATTTGCAAAAACATTCTTAGAACATACTGTAACATTTTGGTAGTATAAATCACTCGCATGATGGAAAATAATAACTGGAAATAGACTTTAATAACAAACTCAGAGACACATACCAAACACAATAACCAACGAGAACGGACAGAGACAAAGGGAGAACTAAAGAAAGGAACTAATGAGTTAATTAACGAGGCAACAGGTGAACAGAATGATTAATCAGGCTGAGAAACTAGGTCATGGGGAAAACACAATGAGACCGAAACAAAGCGTACATGTAATACACACTTTTGTTAGCTGAGAATATTTTAAAAGTTTTAGAAATGGTTTTATCTAACGTTAAGAGAACATTAATTTTATTATTTTGCAAACATTATGGGAATGTTAATTTTGAACGTTCTTTGAACATTCTGAAACAATTAAAAACTAGTGCTGTCAAACGATTAATCGTGATTAATCGCGATTAATCGCATCCAAAATAAAAGTTTTTGTTTACATAATATATGTGTGTGTACTGTGTATATTTATTATGTATATATAAATACACACACATACACTATATATTTTGAAAAAAAAATACATGTAAATACATTTATATATTTATATTATTATATCTTATATTATATATAAAGTTAGTCTGCTCTAATGATGTCAGACTAGAGGAAAGTCATCTTATTTAGCCAAACTTCCAGACCTAAGAGTACATGACTGTTTTACAGACAAGCTGGATCATTGACTGCAGGCACCTCTGCCAATTTATAAGCCAGACTTCACAGAAAGCCGTTCCAAGGTGCAGATAACTCTTGTACTTGCACCATTAAAGGCTAACTAAAGATAATTGCATCTGTATATACTGTGAAAGCATTCCCTTTAGCACCGAAACGAATATAGTCTTGATTGCTAAGCTAATCTGCTGTAGTATCACAACATTCCTTGGCGTCAATATGTAGGTCAGGCTAAACGCATTACAGAATCATTTGGGTGATACGGAAATGAGATACTGCACAAAGTTGTGCTGTAGAACAAATACAGTCAAATTATGAGAAAATACTTCCGTTTGTGTATAAAATGAGAAGAGAAATCGTAAAAAGTGCTTGTATTTGCATTAATATTTGCTGTGTGAATCTGATGAGATGAGAGAAAGGGATGTACCAGAGGAGGAAATAGAGAGGCCCATAATGCCACCCTCCAAAAGAAGACCCCCCAACCTCAATAAATAAAAACAGACTAAACCGCATTTGCGGCATAATAAGATGCAGTAATTAATGCCATCGATTCACATCCATAAGGATCCCGACGCGGGGAATCCGATTACTTTTTATCACATTTCAAAACTCCAAGTTAGTTTCAGGAGCCGGTAACTTGGTTAGTGTTGGGCTGAAGCGGGAATGAGACGGCTGCTGAGCTTGATTGATGAGAATGCAGCAGGCAAGCTATTAAAAAACCAGTAGCTTTCATATCCCAGACAATGGCTATAAACATATTCTGAGAGCTGCATCCAAAATGACTCTTTTGGAGAGAGAAAACACTTTCATCGTTGTAAACCTGCGGTTTATGGGATGTTCAATACATGAGTTCACAATATCACCGTCTTTGCTGTCACTCATGTCAATGACAAATATATATTGTGTACGCATAAATTATTCCCGTTGGCCTCTATTATTATTTGGAGATTGGGAATGCTGAGTTCAATGCAAAAGAGTTCAATGTAACAGAAGCATTATGAATGAGCTTGTGATATTTTAATTATTTACCAATCAAATGAGGTTCACATTTAATCGCTTGACAATGATACAGGTTTGTTACAGGCATTATGGGCTTTTTGTAAACAATGTGATTGTATAATTATTGGGAGGGTGCGTAAATTCTGTCTGTATTGTATTATGTATGAAAGGGTGCACTGAAAAACACGGTAATGAGAGATGATGAAACAATGGAGAAAAAAAAGAAAGGGAGAGAGAGGAAAATAATCAGGTTTTAATTCCAGGTGTTTTCTTTTGGTTATATAAGTCCACATTTTCTTTTTGGAGTCTATGAGACACCAGTGCCACTTTTTGATCATGTTGATGTGGACAGAAAAAGAATTGAAAGAGAAAAAAATATTTATTTTAAAGTAGTGCTGTCAAACGATTAAATCGCATCCAAAATAAATGTTTTTGTTTATATAATATATGTATGTGTACTGTGTATATTTATTATGTATATATAAATACACACACATACACTATATATTTTGAAAAAAAAATACATGTAAATACATTTATATATTTATATTATTATATCTTATATTATATATAAATATATTTCATATATAAACAAAATATTTGTCTTTTTTTATATATACATAATAAATATACACAGTACACACTCATATATTATGTAAACAAAAACTTTTATTTTGGATGCGATTAATCACGATTAATTGTTTGACAGCACTATTAAAAACACTTAAAAACGTTTGATGAATGTCCAACTAAAATGTTTAATAAAATGTTTAGAACATTCCATGAATAATATATAAATAATATTTTTGTGCTAACGTTTTGAGAATGTTATTAAAGGCCAAACACCCAGAATATGTTCTTTAAGTTGGAACATTCCATTAAGTTATGAAAACATTATTTCAGAATGTTTTTGTTGGCTATATGAACGTTAAGGGAATGTTCCATTTTATTATTGCAAACATATGGAAACATTACTTTTGAATGTTCTCTGAACGTTCTGAAACAAGTAATAACATGCAAAGGTTAGCAAAACAGCATTAATGAAACATTCCATTTTAACCTTTACAAACATTATTGGAACATTTTCGAATGTTGAATGTTTTGAAAAGTAGCTAGTAGTAAAGTTTAGAAAACATTAGACAAATGTCCAACGTAAACGTTTCAGAAAAAATTTTACCGTTCCATGAACAATGTATAAATAACGTTTTTGTCCAAGCATTATTAAAGACCAGATAACGTTGAATGAGCGTTGTATTAACATTACTGGAAGAATGTTTGTTTGTGACTTTAAGAGAACCTTGCCAGAACGTTCTGAGAATGTTTCCTGTTAGCTGAGTTCATACAGCACATGAACATGTTTTTTTAGATACAAATACATACATTTTATTGATCCCAGGTGGGATATTTAATGCAAAACAGATCCACATTCGATGGCCATTACACACTGACCGTGACATTTGTGAATGAGGCAGTGATTATCATCTAAAGCTCAGAAATGCCTCGCTCAGAAATGCTGCTTATCTTCACTCTCGCTCTCTGCTGGCTGTTTCTGAAGCATTGAGGAAGAGGAGAAGTGTGACGCGACTGAGACGGCAGAGTACAGGTGGATTAAATCGACAACAGGCGAGACGTCGAAACTCCACGAGTTCAGCCAGAGAAGATGAGCGGCCGACGGGGCCCGATTATAACCCTGAAAACCCTTATCATGTGAGCAATGCCTTCATTATTAAAGTCATGCATAAACATGCTATAAATATACACACACTACCAGTCAAAAGTTTGGAACAATTCAGATTCTTCTTCTCACCAACACTCTTAAAAATTACAGGGGTTTCACGATGCCATAGAAGAACCTTTTTTGTCTAAATGGTTCCATAAAAAACCTTTAACATCCGAAGAACCTTTCTGTTTCATAAAAGCTTCTTTGTGGCGAAAGAAAGTTCTTCAGATTATAAAAAGTAAGAAAGAGATGGTTCTTTGAAGAACCTTCGACTGAATGGTTCTTTGTGGAACCAAAAATGGTTCTTCTATGGCATCGCTGTGAAGAACCTTTTAAGCACCTTTATTTTTAAGAGTGAAGGCTGCCTTTATTTGATCAAAAATGCAGTAAAAACAGTAAAAACAGTAATATTGTGAAGTATTATTATAATTTAAAAGAACTTTTTTCTATTTTAATATAACCATTTTTGCTGCTTTTAATATAACAATTGTTAACATTTTTTATCTATTTAATATTATTTTAATTAATTAAATTATTACCATTTTTGCTACTTAATATTTTGTGGAAATCGCAAGTTGAATTGACCAAAAGTGGCACTTTCTTGTCAGTTCTTTTGAACTTTCTATTCATCAAAGAATCCTGAAAAACAAAATGTATCACCGTTTCCATTAAAATATTGGGCAGCACAACTGTTTTCAACATTGATAATAATCAGAAATGTTTGTTGAGCAGCAAATCAGCATATTAGACTGATTTCTGAAGATCACGTGACACTGAAGACTGGAGTAATGATGCTGAAAATACAGCTGCGCATCACAGAAATAAATTACATTTTAACATAGATTCACATAGAAAACAGCTATTTTAAATTGTTATAATATTTCAGAATATTCCTGTATTTTTGTAATAATATTTCACAATTTTACAGTATTTTTAATCAAATAAATGCAGCCTTGATGAGCTTTCGAAAACATAAAGAATACTGACTCCAACCTTTTGCACAGTACAAACTACAGCACAAGACTAACATATAATCGTACAAAGAAATAATAGGTTTTTAAAACAGGCACCAAGTGAACCAGAATTGCTGCCCCACTGAAATAATTTCACAGCGCTCTGCTCACCATCTCTTTTCTCTTCTCTCTCCAGCGGAATCAGGAGGGTTCAGAGGGGCACATGGTGTTCGATCCCATGCTGGACCATCGTGGCATTTGCTGCACAGAATGTCATCGCAGTTACACCCATTGCGAGCGGGTTTGTGAGCCTCACGGGGGCTACTGGCCGTGGCCTTACAACTACCACGGCTGTCGGCCGGTTTGCAGGGTCATCATGCCTTGCCGCTGGTGGGCGGCTCGCGTGCTGGGTCTTGTGTAAGCTCTCGTGTCTCTGCTGGTCACCAGCTGAAGGCACAGTAGATTTGCCCTTAAGGTCCAACTGAAGTATAATGAGGCCTTTTCAACAAAAGTAAACCTCCAATGTAAATGGAAGAAAAGTCAGACATGGATATACACAAACTTTAACCTAGCAATAGTTGAAAAATATAGCTTTGAATAACAGGCACGTGTTTTTAGGACTATTAAAATATGCTTTTTGAATTGTACACACTTGAATGTGCAGTGTTTTATTTCTGAGCCACTAGAGGAACCAAGCAAAACTGCGATTGGAAATCCAGTGGAAGAGGTTTGATTATTTTTGCAATTTCTGTTTGGTCGCAAGCGGCAAAGGAAAACAACAGCTTTACATGCAAATAAATATTAAAATGCAAACTGTATAATACATGCAGTAAAATATATTTTGAGACATGCATTGATTCAAGTTCAAAATCATAGCTGACGGATATGGGTTTTGCAATGTTGGAAAATAAAGTATTTTCAACAAAAGTACGGTGTTTGATTGGTACAGTCATTATTTTTGCAATTCTGTTTGGTATTGCAAATCACATCCTTCAGTTTTACATGAAGAACTGCATGAAAATAAATATTTGCATTGCATTTATTCAAATGCAAACTGTAACATACATTTCCACAGCCTCCCGGCAATTAACAAATACTGAGTTGGATGAACCTAATATCATCTTGTGTCTAAGAGTTGCAACCTAATTTCACAAAATCCTCTTCATAGGCATTAATAACTCATTAAGCTTAGGCTTGGTTTGCCTGTAATCATTTGGCTAATCCATGAATTTACCCACTGGGATATTAAATGGTATGTAGTACAGCAAGATTTAAATGAACTACACCTTAAAAAAAGAGAAAAGCAAACACCTTCTGAGCTATTCTTAAATGGTTTTAGTGTATTTTGATGTCAACTTTCTTCCCACAGTATACTTTCAGGTTTGAAATGAAGAGCACATCACTTAGTTTTAGGCATATGAGGTTCAGAAGAACGCGGCCACAGTGAAAATCTGGGATGTTTTCTTTTCCATTTCAATTTAAGAATAAAAAATTGGGGATTTTAGAAAATGTAAAAGAAAAAAAATGCAAAATGAAGTAGCACTATATCAGATTGTGCTCTACTTTCCAAGTAAACGAGTGGCATTGTTCATGCATTTTTTGTACAGTCAGATTTTCATGTGTCACTCAAATTGTGATGCTGACAATAAATTGTAATGAAAATGCACTAAAGCAGAGGCATTTCACTCTTTTGGATCCCACGGCATATCTGTGGAGAGAAGTTTCTGTCTTTCTCTCGCTGCATCTTCATCATCTTAAACTAACATGAGTCCTGTGCCTACAGTGACTGCAAAAGTCATCTAAATAAAATATGATATTTCAAATATGAAAACGACCTTATCCACTTCAGTAATTTGAAGGCTGTCTGGTCTGTCTTCATTTATTTATTTATTATTCATTATTTATTGTTTTTTCCACAAACAGGCAGGACACAAAGTTCCAAAAGCAGCAAGAGCGATTTAGATTTAATGATGTATGAAGCACATTTCAAAGACGCTTTTTGCGCCCGTAACGCTGTTTTCGCACGATCACGCTAATGAGGAGAAATTCTCATCACGGGATGCTTTTTAGAGAATGCTCTTCTGTGATAGCAGTTCATGTTTCAGTCACACCGCTGTTGTCTCAGTGGGGAAACATGAGCAGCTCTACAGGAAATCAAATTGACTTTGGCATGTAGTGTCTACGAATGTCCATGTCAGAAGTGAGCAAACTCACACTGCCTTGAGCAAATGTTCAGACATTTTAGCATTATGCTTAGACAGGACATTTTTCTCTCTCTCAAAGGAGTTGGGGTTTATGGGTAGCTCTATTTTTTTATGCAATAACAGTTATTTTTACAATGTGCATTGACTGTATCCTATAGTGACAAGTTCATGACCTATTCAAAATCATTGACAAATATGGGTTTTGCAACGTTTACACCCACACCGATAACTACATGCAGTATGTGATATAAGCTCATAGAAAGACAATTCGATAGGCTAGCCTACAGTGTTGCAAACTGTTAAGGCGCAGTCACATTTACTGTTTTTCTGCGAATTTTCGTGGGCGCCCACATGAGAAAATACTATAGTAATTTGTAGTAAATACTATAGTGTTTTTGAACCATATTGTATTATACTGTATATATTATAGTATTTACAACACTTTGTTAACGAATGCTACAGCATACTGTAGGTTAACTATAGTGAACTGATAAACTGTAATAAATACTGTAGTATACTTTAGTTTTTACTACAGTAAACTGTAGTGTATTGTAGTATAATATACCCTATAGTTGTAGAAAACTTAGTACAGTATTGGGTAAAGTCATTTGTTTATATTACTATAGTTACTACAGCAACTATAGAATTACCACAACAAATTAATTCAAGTACTTTATTATAGTATGGTTCAAAAAAACTATAGTATTTACTATAAATTACTATAGTATTTTTTCATGTGATCCAGTACTTTAACTATCATCATCGCGAACAGGAATTTCGCGTGAATTGTGAAAGATTTCCTCACATAAATTTCGCAACTGCTTGCTTTTAATTTAGTGAGCTTTCCGAACACTGCAACATGAAGCTGTGAAACATTTGCGCATAATTAGTTTCGAACCAATGATTTGGGGCGCGTATCGAACTTGCCAAGTCACGTGATTTCAGCAAACAAGGCTTCGTTGCGATTCGATTCGAACCTTGGTGTCGAAACATTTCGAAAGGCCCACATTTCAGAACGCCCCTAAATTGATCTGTTGAACATGTTATATGTCTATGGTTAAACTGATAAACGCGCGTCGGGTAGTTTTAACTATTATCTCGGGTCAGTTTCGAAATGTAGGTTCATTGTTGATTCATTTAAAACTTAATGTTAGTACTTGTGTGTGTATAATACAGAAAGGAGAATATTTAATTGCTAATTGATATTGTTTGGCACATTAATAAAATTACACTATTTTAGCCTACAGGTTTTTACCAGCAGGTGCTACTCGTCTGCGGCATTTCGAGTGCTTCAAAACAGTGAATCATTTTGCGAAGCAGTTGATTCCAAGTTTTGAAAAGCTTTGTTTCAGTACTTTTGAGTAACCATTAGTACTTTAAAGTTATTTCTGTGTGAGCTGTGCCTGTGCTTCATACATCGCTACAGTATTAGCCTAATAATACCAAATTTCGCTACTGTGACCGCACCTATAATTTAGGTCCTCGAATCTGATTGGTCGACTAGCTGCGTCCAACAATTTACAGAGATACATCATTGCATTCAACCGATTTGTTCAAAACACTATATTCATGAGACGACCATTTACAGCCCTGAATGTCAGCGGAGACCATGTCAACTAGACGGCCATCGGGACAAGACCTCGGGAACCAGTTGAGTCCTCTGCACAATCTGACTTTGCTGCAGCCTGGAATTGAACTGCTGGTTTCGTCTGGACCCCCGACTGGGCCTGGTTTCTCACAAGGTTTTTTCTCACCGATGGAGTTGTGGTTCCTTGCCGCTGTCGCCTCAGCTTGCTTAGTTAGGGACACTTAATTTCCAGCGATATCGTTGACTTGATTGCACAGATACTATTTAAACTGAACTGCGCTGGATGATGACATCATTGAATTCAATGATGAACTGACTTTAACTAAAAATTTAATTTACTATTGTCCTTTTGCATACATGAATAAATTGATATTTAAAACGAATCAGTTGAATCACTCGTTCACTCATTGATTCACTCAGGAATGAAACACACTAGTCTTGTTGCTCAGAGATGCGAAACGGTCTCATTCAAGCGATTAGCTTCATAGCTATCATTTAACAACCTCTTTCTCCTCACATAATGAAATCATCCACACTCAAATCGATATTTCATGTCTATTTATTAATATGTACAGTCAGGTTGACACGAGAGCCCTCCGCATCATGTCAAGGTCCTTTATTTAGCGGTAACGATCGGATGACTGTATGATCACATATTATGTGTCTAGCACTTCTTTTCTATAGAACCGTGAATGTAGACAACAGGGATGTTATCTGCTCGCTCAGTGTGCGGAATAAAATGAGAAATCTGCCCTGCTTTTCACCGGCCAATGATGATTACCGCGCTTTCATAGCTGATATGACAGTCTTTCTGTAGGCTATATAATATTAATCCAGCACCCACGCTTGCCAGACGCACTTAAAGCAAGGTGACAAGCGTGACATATCCAGGACCTCCTGATGATTCGTGCTCCAGCTCGTGGACATTAACGGAGCCCCGCGGAGCATTTTTGAGTGCCCTGAAGTGGCTCAAATTTGCTGGGAGGGGGATCGGTGGGGAGGACACACATCTCCACCTCTGCACTTCCACTGTCACGGTCATTAAAAGAAAATGAGAGGATGTGAGAGGTTTTCTTACCTGACAGTGATTGTGGGAGTGCGAGGTGTCATCAGAGATCCTCATTCATGTCTGTCTGGGCTAGAAAAGAAGAAGAGCACTAATGGGTGATGGATAATTGCTTCTGCTAATGGTCTCGCAATGTGCATGCACAAATAAGTGTTAGATTACATAAACAATGGGTGGAAAATAAGATGAAATCATTCGCATCTTCGTTGCGGCCTCACTCTATTATTTAGACCCTGCTTCAATATCTAGTGAAATGTCTTGCTGTTTAATGCCTATATAGCCAGCTGCCTTCTGAGACAGCATCCTAACTAACATGAAACCTCATTAGGGATCAGTCTAGAGAGAAACTGCTCATGCAAAATGCACAGGAGACTTGACTAATATAATAATAATAATTACTTAGATTTTTTGTTGCAAAATACTTTGAAATTTACTTTGCATCTTAAAGCGTCATATGATGCGATCAGCTAAATTCAAATCTGCGTTCGCTGGCTGGCACAGAGCCAGAGGTACACAAGTTTTTAAAGCATTGCGCATTATAACCAATCCCATACTATTATGTTGAGTTTATAAATACAAAGACCAATCAGAGGCGTTCAGATAAGTCACCGCTGAAGACATCTAGATTGCAGCGATACATGACATGGTGAAAAATGACTGAATGAATAATAGGCTACTTAAAGTAGTTTAAGATGAATTTTAAAATTGTGCCCCCTAAAAGCACTAGTGGCCCCTGTCTGGCCCCCCTAGTTACTGTGGTCTAGAACCGCCCCTGACAAATGCCTCGTTTATAATGGGTTTTCATGTTTTTGTCTCTTCAATCCGGCAGGACAAGGCATCACAGTATGGTGAGGGGCGTAACATTTCCGTCACACGCTTGAGGTATTCGGCCAATCACAACGCACTGGATAGCTGGCCAATCAGAGCACATCTCGCTTTTCAGACCGGTGAGCTTTGTATAAATCGACGCGTTTCAGAAAGGCGGGGCATAGAGGAGAAACAATAATGTACAGTATGTGGAAAATAATGTGTTTTTTTAACCTTAAACCCCATAAACACATTTCATTACACCAAATACACAAAATAATGTTCTTTTTAGCATCATATGACCCCTTTAAAGTCTCTTTACACAGCTTATAAGGCAGTTAAGGCTGCTCTGTGCCTGCTCAAAATTCAGTGTAAAGATGTAATGCATAATAAAAGTCAGACAAGATTACGCCAACTCTGACCCACCTTAACCTCTAGTATTAAAGTATACAATTGTAATTTTTGTGGAAATGCATTTATGCCTCCTCTGAGCAGCACTAAACAGTCTGTGTAAAAACACCTAAATGCCATTTCAGAAGCGCTTCTATGCCACATATGCGGTGTAACTATTAGAAAGTATCATTAGAAAGTAAAAATGATGCCTCAAAATTCTGTGTAAAGATGCAATGCAGAATAAAAGCCAGACTACATTATGCCAGCTTTGACCCACCTCAGCCTTTTAGTACTAAAGTAGCCTATATAGTTGTAATTGTTGTGTAAATGCATTGATGCCACCTTTAAGCAGCCTTAGTCTTTGTAAAGACAGCTAAAAGCCACTTCAGAAGTGCTTTTATGCCACCTATGCAGTGTAAATGTGGCATTAGAAAGTAAAAATACTGCCTCAAAATTCTGTGTAATCAATGGAATCAATGCAATGCAGACTAAATTATGCCAGCTCTAATAAATTTATGCTCGGGTGTGTCAGAGCTGGCATAATTTAGTTTGGTTTTTATTCTGCATTGCATTTTTACAAAGAATTTTGAAGCAGCATTTTTACTTCCTAATGCCACATTTACACTGCATAGGTGGCACAGAAGCACTTCTGAAGTGGCATTTAGCTGTCTTTAAACAGACTGTTTAATGCTGCTCAGAGGTGGCATAAATGCATTTACACACACATTACAATTACATACTTTGATAATTCATGCTAAGGTGTGTCAAAGTATGTAAAGATGTAATGCAGAGTAAAATCCAGACTAAATTAAGTCTGCTCTGACCCACCTCAGCTAATGTAGTTGCAGAACCAATGGTGTTTTGAATCAAATGCATCTTCACACTACAATTTTTAATGTGCCAAGATACACAAAAGACGTGAAATATGGCAGAATTCAGCAAATCATACAGATTTTTCTAGTGTTTTTCTATCATTTTTGGCACTTGATAGTGTCTTTATTTCACTGCATGGAAAAGAGCAGCATGGACATCGATGAAATATATCTTCTGTATATGATTGTGATTTCTTGAGCAAGTGGCATGAGCTCCAGCCACTGGTCCAGGCTTTCGCCCAGCATCTCTTTTTTGCTTCTTTCTGAGCCATGGGCTTCTTATCATGGGTGTCCAGCCGTACTTTCAGTGCCTACATCCATCTTGTTGATTCTGGCGGTGTGCTCCAAGAACAGATTTGTAGAGGCAATGACCAATGCAGAAAAAAAGCAGTCATGTGTGTCCCTCCAAGAATGCAGAAACCGGCCAGCCATTGTTGGGTCTGTTCTCACAGTCCTGTCTTTTCCTAAAAGGGCTTTTATTATTAATTCCCAGTATTTAGAGATAATGCTCTAAACAAATTGCCAATCTCACTGCATTAATTGATTTCCATGTGCATTAGTGGTAATTTAAGAAGTTGCAAAACTAGGAAAAGCAGTGCTTGTGTGTTTAATACATAATTCCTCATTTATACATTCCATTTATGTATTAATAAAAACATTCATTTGAAAGCACTAGATAAATGCGTGAAGGTGTATTGGCTTTGCTTTCTATCTAATTCTTATTTATTTCAACAGCAACAATGGTTTTGAATTTTATTCACAAGACTGTATTTTTTTTTTACAGTGTTTACATGATTTATGATCGTATTCATATAAAAAAAAAAAAAGCATATATATATTTTCACTGTATATATACACTGAGACTGAGCCTGGTTTCTCCCAAGGTTTTTTTCTCCATTTCTGTTCTGGTTCCTTGTCTGTTGCCTTTGGCTTGCAGTTGGGGACACTTAATTTCTGGCAGTATTGTGGACTTGATTGCACAGATACTGTCTGAAGAGAACTGAACTGAGCTGAACAATGATATCACTGAATCTATAATGAACTGACTTTAACTGAAAAACTGTGCATATATATATAGCAAGGGACACACACACACAGATATTGGGATACTATTATAGTTTTTATTGTTTTTTTTATTAATTTTTATTTCAGTTTTTAGTTATTTTAGTAGGCTACATCAAGTTTAATTACTCTGTGAAAAATAATTTCCTTCATTACCATCTTTGTCTTGTTTTCCATTACAAATAAATAATATATATAAACATACTTGAGAAGCACAGTGACATAATATATTAAGTATTAATATTTCTGAAAAATATTATTAAATGTTAATAAAATTGTTAAATTTTCCTTAAAACAAGAAAAAATGGGGTCAGACAAATATCATTGTTTTCCCTTTGAATTAAGTTTTTTTTTCTGATTTCATTGGCAGATTAGTTTTTTTTTTTAAGTGAAAATTATCTTGATTTTAGTGCATTTTTGCAGAAAAAAATTATACATTCCATTTATGTATTAATAAAAACATTCATTTGAAAGCACTAGATAAATGCGTGAAGGTGTATTGGCTTTGCTTTCTATCTAATTCTTATTTATTTCAACAGCAACAATGGTTTTGAATTTTATTCACAAGACTGTATTTTTTTTACAGTGTTTACATGATTTATGATCGTATTCATATAAAAAAAAAAAAAGCATATATATATTTTCACTGTATATATACACTGAGACTGAGCCTGGTTTCTCCCAAGGTTTTTTTCTCCATTTCTGTTCTGGTTCCTTGTCTGTTGCCTTTGGCTTGCAGTTGGGGACACTTAATTTCTGGCAGTATTGTGGACTTGATTGCACAGATACTGTCTGAAGAGAACTGAACTGAGCTGAACAATGATATCACTGAATCTATAATGAACTGACTTTAACTGAAAAACTGACCGTTTTCTATTGTCCTCTTGCAGTATCAACACACTATTTTCCTGTTTGACACTGTAAAGCTGCTTTGACATCTGTACTGTATAAAGCACTATATAAATAATGGTGACGACATGTTTTCCTCTAAAGTTGACTATTGGATAATGTAAACAAATAAGCAGGATTTCAGCAAACATGATGAAATTCATCTGGCTGCATTATATATTTAAAACCCATTATTCATAATATTACATTGTATGATCAGTTCCTAATAGATAAAGTCATGTACGGTTCTGAATTTATTTTTTGTTTAATAACCATAGATCAGGAAATAAAAATGGATTATAATATTAATTTAGTGGATGTTTGGATCAACATATCAACACTTACACATTACACACACACACATACATATATATACACATATACACATACATACATATATATACATATATATATACACACACACAATTATACTGCATTTTTGCAGAAAAAAAAGACTTACTGTCTCAAGTAATTTTGCTTCTCAGGTAAAGAAAAACTTTTTTTTTTTTTTTGTATACACTCACTTAAAATGAGAAGTATATATCATTTCTCACACACACACACACACACCCATGTGCAGCAACCATTCACAAAGACAAGCCCACTATACACCAAAAGATCTTTGTAAGCAACAAAACAACCTGTTAACACTGAGGGGAGAAAAATTCCTGCCTCGCGTCTTGAAGTCTCCAGATTCCCGCGGCTCTGCAGAAAGCAGCAGCTGAAGGGTTTGCGAAATATAAAAAAAGGCTCCCTGTGGCGCAGAAAAGACAAAATGTTATAGGTGCAGCGCCGGCGTGGGGAGATACAGACCTGCTTTCTTGTTTGTGTGGCTCCAGGGAGCCGCTCGTTCCCAGAGAGCCCTTCAGGCCCCGGGAACAGACAGCACTTTGTGCATCGCGATGACCCGCTGCGTCTGCCAATCACACGGAGAACCGGCGCTCCTGTGCTAATGGGCAACCACAGACGCGATTCCTGAGGTGCGTTTCTCTCTCTCTCTGTTTTCAGATCCTCTCTTCTCTCCACTACACCTGGGCTTTCATCAGAAGCGGCGAGGGCAGACAGCCACTGCTGCTCGCCGAGGCACAATTTGTTTGTGCCTTGAAACCATGTATGGGGGAAATAATATTTCCAAGATGTCAAAAAACTGCAAGCGAATTTTCTCATCTTTGTATACGTTTGCCGTGACCCGCTGTATAGTGCTGCTGGTGATTTACGCCATCGGTTATGACACTGTGCTTTATTATTGCAGGCCATGTTCTGATTCATAGCATTTTGTTTCGATAAAATAAATCTGATCAAAGAACATCTAATGAGGTTTGGAAACAAAACCATTGGCTTTCATAGAATATTTTTTCTCCTCTTTTACTCATGCCAATAAATTATTATCTCAGATCAGGGTTATTATACACTGTAAAAAAAAATATATATATTTTTTTTTTTATTGTAAACACAATAAAGAATACTGGATGAAGTTTTACAAGAAAATATTTCAGTATTAAAACCCATATAAAAATTATTACTTGAAATAAAATAAACTTTAACTGAAATAAAAATAAAATCTAAAAAACTGTTATTTCAGCATTTATATATATAAGAGAGATAAAAATGACAAAAACACACAACAAAATTACTGAAACTAAATAGATTAAATTTAACAACCACGTTTTTAAATAAAAAAATAATAAAATGATTTAAAAAACGAAATAACTAAAGAAACACACAACAAAATTACTAACTATATTGACTTTAAAAAACTAATAAAAATGACTAAAAAAAATCACAAAATAAACTAAAAACTAACATTTTAAAACTTTACAGACATATTTAAAAAAAAAAAAAACAATACAAATGACAAAACACTCAACAAAATTACTAAAACGAAATTAATTTAATTTAACAACCACATTTAAAAAAAAAAAAAAGTAAAAAACTATTAAAAAAAATAAAAATAAAATAAAGATTGATCAGTGAAATAAAAAAATGATTTAATAAAAAGAATGATTAGTTATTGTCTCTCATTGGCCTATATATATATATATATATATATATAAAAGAGATAAAAATGACAAAAACACACAACAAAATTACTAAAACTAAATAAATACAATTTAACAACCACATTTTTAAATAAAAAATAATAAAAATTATTTAAAAAACGAAATAACTAAAGAAATACACAACAAAATTACTAATATTGACTTTAAAAAACTAACAAAAATAAACTAAAAAAACTTACAATTTTAAAACTTTACAGACATATTTAAAAAAAATAACAATAAAAATGACAAAACACTCAACAAAATTACTAAAACTAAAATTTAAAAATAAAAAACGAATACAAATTATAAAAACACATCAAAATGACTAAAGCTTTAACTAAAATTAAAAATGAAAACAGAAAATACAAAAATAAAAACAGATTCAGATAAAAACTCAGATAAACATATACACTGCAAAAATTAGATTATTGGAGTACAAAAAAAATACTATTTTAGTCTTTCTACTTCAGTATTTCATGTTTAATACAATGTGTTACTTACCATTTGTTTTAATTATTCGTGAAATCTACTAATAATTTCTCCATGAAAATTGTTTCAAGGCCATATTTTTAATCAGTGTAAATGCATATAAGCCAAACTAGCTGTGATTGGTCACTTTACGATACCTCACCAGAATAAGCTGTGATTTGCAACAGAGCTTATTTTTAGCATTTAGTCGAAGGGCCGAAGAGCAGCGGCTGTGTGTCCGTGTCTCCTCACACAAACAGAATCAAATCTAACACCATATGTGGTGGGAAAAATTATCGCAGAGTAATCTCAGATTCTCACAGCCAGCCGGGAAAATACTGCTGCCATCTCTGCAAACCATAAGACATCTTATAAATGCTGCCTTTCTATTGAATACTGAAGAGAAAATAGAGAGAAAAACTCATTTATATGCCTAGAATGCTGAAATGCCACATATAAAAAAATATTACAATGTTTTTGGGAGCTTTGATACTTTGGTATATGGCATATTAAATATATATATATATATATATTTTTTTTTTATTTTTTATTTTTTATAAGGACTTTGATTCAGTGATGCATTTATGTATTCCTTTTCCACTTTGGTAAACAAGACAGCAGGTCAAATGTCAAATGTAATAATGAAGCATAAAAGGGAATTAAAGACTAAATGTAAATTACTGCACAAGATAAGAGAGATGATCAAATCTAATTATGCAAGTAAACCATAAAACCACACTAATGTTTTGTGTTAGCAATTACATATTGCCTAAGTAATAGTAAAATGATGAGAATTTTCTGTGATTGCAGTCTTTTAGTCTCTCAAACGTCTTTATGCTTTGAGCTGTTTTATCTAGTGATGAGCGATATCAAATATTCAGCACTAAAACCATAAAAAAACACACGTTCATTATTAAAGATAAAATAAACATGAGCTAAAATAAAATAAAATATAAATTTAATAAATAAAATATAAATAAAATAAAATATAAAATAAAATTTTACAACTATATAAACTTATTTTAAAAACTAATAAAAATCACAGAAACAAAATTTTACAAAAACTAAACAAAGTAGAACAAAAATGCAAAAACTATTGGGCATATTAAAAAAAAAAACTGATAAAAATTATAAAAACCCTAAACAGAATTACTAAAATTTTAAAATTAAATTGAAAACAGAAAAATATAAAAATCGAACCAAAACAAAATATTAAGAAAACAATGATAGTATATCTATAGAAAAATAACACTCCTGATTTAAAATAAATTGCAAATTTTAATTATATTTATATATATATATATATATATACACACACATACACACACACACACAATTTCAGTCTTTCTACAACATTTTGTTTAATTCAATGTGTTACTTGCTGTTTCTTTACAATTATTTAAAAAAAAAAACATTTACTAGCAGTTTCTGTGTGAAAAGTAAATCTACACTAAATCTTTTCCTTGTATAAATGCATGCTGGGAACTTCAGGCTTTGCATTCGCTGACGTTTCCCAAAGTGTCCTGTGTGCTGCTACAGAGTCAAATTCACCTTACGGTTCAGTTTGCATATGTGTTTTATATAATGTTTGATACATCAGGCTGACAATAAGGAGAATAAACAGCTCAGTTTTATCCAGAGACCCAACCTGAGCAAAAATATGCAATTTGGTGCAGATGCTGCAATTTATATGAACAAAAAGAAAGATGATATTGAAATGCTCCAAACATATAATGCAGTGATTGAGAGCTGAAGAAATAAAGGCTCCTCAGAAGATGTGAGATGTTCTGGAGGCTTGTGAAGATCATTCCTCCGCTGAGGAACAGTGAAAGTAAAGCTTCTGGAAACAAACGCTCCTCAAAAGATCCTGAGGATCAGATTTGAGACTCTAAAACATGATTGATGGAGAATCAAGTAAAGCTGAGCTGCTTCAGTGTTCATCTGGAAATATTACTACAGATATTTGATCAAAAATCAGCAAATATTTGACAGTGGAAAGACACGTGAAGCAGCAGCTGAAGCTGGATGCTTCTATAATTACACTAAAAGAGCTTTTACTGGATAAAACACTCTAAACTATCAATCAGACGACAGAAGGATCATTTAGAGGCCTATTAAATATACAGCAGGCTTTATAGTGTTAAAAATCAAGAAACGAGAACTAGAGCCAACAATTTGCTAAACCATTAGGAAAAAATTGACTGTGCTCAACAACAAACGATATGTGACCCTGCAGCACAAAAGCAGTGTTAAGTCGCTGGGGTATATTTGTAGCAATAGCCAACAATACATTGTATGGGTCAAAATTATAGATTTTTCTTTTATGCCAAAAATCATTAGGATATTAAGTAAAGATCATGTTCCATGAAGATATTTTGTAAATTTCCTACCGTAAATATATCAAAACTTAATTTTTGATTAGTAATATGCATTGCTAAGAACTTCATTTGGACAACTTTAAAGATGATTTTCTCAGATTCCAGATTTTCAAATAGTTGTATCTCGGCCAAATATGGTCAGATCCTAACAAACCGTACATCAATGGAAAGTTTATTTATTCAGCTTTCAGATGATCCATAAACCTCAATTTCGAAAAATTGACACTTAAGACACTTTTGTGCTCCAGTGTCACATATAGGGTGCATTACTGCATTTTAATTTGCCCAATGAGCCCACCTATGCTTTTATTTCCCATCAAACCCTCCGTCTGAATCGACACACACGAAGCCTTTAACTCCAGATTGCACGAGAGATTGCACGGCAATGTAGTGCTTTCGCCGTGATGTCAGCTTTTTCCGCACCTATTTTTTGCTTTGCTAATTTATGAAAGCTATGATGTGGTACTCAGGTTTAATGCTTTTTAATCTCATGCTTCGCTGGCCGCTGCCATCTTTGCATGCCGGTGCGATTTGTCCTGCTGTTTCAAGGTTTATCCGGAGTTCTCCGCGCCCTGCGGCGAGAAGGGACCGCTGCAAGTCCATTAACCTCAAGCATCGTGAATCCCACTGAAAGGATCTTCATTTTAATCACTTTTTTGGGGGACTGTGAAGGGCTGAGAAAGCTGGCTACCTCCCGCTTAATAATATTACGCTACTCACTCAAGCATATTTATGATCTGCATTTCCAGCGTGTTTAGATGTTATGGCAACTCACTTATTATGACAAATTCTGCTCCAGTAAAAGCCCACATAAAATCAGAATTGGACTTGTGTGGCTTTCAGTTCATATCTATTAGCACTGAGATCATCTATATGCTGGCAGACGCTTGAAAATATATTTATGTTTAGCAGTTATTTGCAATGAACAGTCTTTCTCTATTGAGGAAAACAGCAGCGGTGTACACATTTCTACGCAATAAAATGCACTACAGAAATAAAATGTAGATATTCATGAGCAGAACTGAATATCGGTGTTATTTTAGTTAACTAAAACTAAATCCATTAAAAAATATATATATTTGAACTAAAATAAACTAACTGAAATTAAATAAAACATCAAGAATCTTATTTCATTTAGTTCAATTTGAATGATTAAAATAAGTAAAAATTAAATTAATTTTTAAGTAATTAAATAAAAAATTTTTCTTATATACATTCATGTGTTTGTATTTATATATACATAATATATATACACACTCATATATTACGTAAACACTTTTATTTTTTTTGGATGCGATTAATCGTGATTAATCGTTTGACAGCACTAATTAATTTTTATTTAATTACTTAAAAATTAATTTAATTTTTACTTATTTTAATCATTCAAATTGAACTAAATGAAATAAGATTCTTGATGTTTTATTTAATTTCAGTTAGTTTATTTTAGTTCAAATATAAAATAACAAAAATACACAACAGAAATACGAAAATTTTAACTAAAATTAAAATTAAAACAGAAAATATAAAAATATTAACATAAGCTATATATATATATATATATATACACATACATACACACACACACATATAAATATATATATTATAGCATATATGACACTAAAATAACGCTGCTGCACTGTTGAATATTACATTTTATTTACGAGTTCTGTGTGAAATAATCTGTATAATCTACTGAGTAGCACTCTTAGGTTAATTCGACAATAAGGTGAAAATAAACTAAAGAAAAATGCCAGTGAAAACAAACAATAAAACACAGCTCAAAAGAAAATGGTTTTCTTTAAGGTGCTGTGGAGACACAACACTCACTATAAAGAGCCCAAAATACAGGCCCAAACTAATAAAGAAACAAAAGCAAACCACAGACGAAGTGGGAGATCAGAGGAAACATTATATGACCCAACCGCAGAGAGACAGAACGGCTCCATAAAGACCAGAGTCTCACTGATCAACCACAAGAGCAGCAGAGCAGCTGAGACACTCCAGCGTTCTGATTGGAGGAAGAGGAGGAGTGGGCGGAGTCAATCAAACACCTGCATCTCTGGTCAAAACAGGCCAGCAGTGTTAGATTAGTGTTAGTTGTACACTACTATTTTAGCATTTATGAATATTTTGAAATAGCTTTTATTGTTAGATTTCATTCAGTTTTAGCAATTGTAAAGTTTTTTTATATTACTTTATTTTATATTATTTTAATATTTACATTTAATAACTTTTTCCAGTTTAGTTTTAGCAATTTTAGTATATTTACTTATTTCAGTTAGTCGCCAAGACAACAATTCTAATTGTATTATTATTTTGAAATAGCTTTCTAATTTCTAATTGTATTAATATTTTGAAAATAGATTTTATTATTATATTTCAGTTTTAGTAAATGTAAAGATTTATATTATTTTAATATATACATGTAATACATTTTTTGCAGTTCCATTTTTAGCGATTTTAGTATTATTTATTTCAGTTAGTCGCCAAGACAACATATCTAATTGTATTATTATTTTTTATTTTACTATTATACTTCAGTTTTAGTCATTGTAAAGTTTTTTTTTTTAATCTTTTTTATTTACATTTAATTTCAAATTTGTTTTTTTTCATTTTTAGCAATTTTAGTATTGCTTTTTATTTCAGTTAGACAACATTTCTGCTTTTTTTTAAATTATAAATATATATATAACTGAAATAAATAATACTAAAATCACTAAAAATGGAACTGCAAACAAATTTATTAAATGTAAATATTAAAATAATATAAATCTTTACATTTATTAAAATTGAAAATTAGTGCTGTCAAACGATTAATCACGATTAATCGCATCCAAAATAAAAGTTTTTGTTTACATAATATATGTATGTGTACTGTGTATATTTATTATGTATATATAAATACACAAACATACAGTATATATTTAGAAAATATTTACATGTACATACATTTATATATTTATATTATTATATTTTATATTATATATAAATATATTTAATATATAAACATAACATATTTTTCTTATATACATTCATGTGTTTGTATTTATATATACATAATATATATACACACTCATATATTACGTAAACAAAAACTTTTATTTTGGATGCGATTAATCGCGATTAATCATTCAACAGCACTAAAATTAATCAATAAAAATTCATAAAAATATATATAGATACTATTATAGATTTTATTAATATTTTGAATGCTTTTGTTTTTATATTTTCAGTTTTCATTTTAATTTTAGTTAAACATTTAGTAATTTTGTTGCGTTCTTCCTATTTCAATAGTTTTTGGCCTGTGTCTGTGATTTTATTAATTTTATTTCTGTTTAAATGATTTTAGTACATCAAGTTAAAATAAATTAAAATGAGAAGTGTTGCCTTTTTTATTTTAGTTAATTTCAAATTTTTAGTTTGTTTAGTTATGTTTTTAATTTTAGTTTCACTTTTAGCTTTAACGATATTAACAATATTTTAACAATATTAAAATAACAAAAATACACAACAGAATTACGAAAATTTTAACTAAAATTAAAATTAAAACAGAAAATATAAAAATAAAACTAATTCAATAAACATGTTCGATCATATATATGTGTGTGTGTGTGTGTGTGTGTGTGTGTGCGTGTGAGTCTGTGTGAGTGAGTGAGTGTGTGTGTGTGTGTGCGTGTGTGTGTGTGTAGTTAACACTAATAAGATTGTTAAACAAGTCTACACACATTTATACTAAAGCCAAGACAACATATCTAATTGTATTATTATTTTTTATTTTACTATTATACTTCAGTTTTAGTCATTGTAAAGTTTTTTTTTTTAATCTTTTTTATTTACATTTAATTTCAAATTTGTTTTTTTTCATTTTTAGCAATTTTAGTATTGCTTTTTATTTCAGTTAGACAACATTTCTGCTTTTTTTTAAATTATAAATATATATATAACTGAAATAAATAATACTAAAATCACTAAAAATGGAACTGCAAACAAATTTATTAAATGTAAATATTAAAATAATATAAATCTTTACATTTATTAAAATTGAAATATAATAATAAAATCTATTTTCAAAATATTAATACAATTAGAAATTAGAAAACTATTTCAAAATAATAATAAAATTAGAATTGTTGTCTTGGCGACTAACAAATAAGTAACTATACTAAAATTGCTAAAACTAAAATGGAAAATTGTATGCGTGTATGTGTGAGTGGTGTAGTTAACACTAATAAGATTGTTAAACAAGTCTACACACATTTATACTAAAGTTTTTTTAGATTTCTTACATATTACTTGAATGGAGAAAAAGACCAAAAGTTCACTTCAATAACATATTTCAAATCAGACATGATTTCTGACAGCAAATATTCTGAAACAAAAGAAGCCAATCAGACAGTTTAAGTGAGCGTCTCTCAGCCAGAACAAGCCGTAAACTGCGGCCGACTTCATGAACAAAAGCGGTTTGTGCATCAGAAAGAGCAGCTGTTGGAAGCAGCACTCGAAGTTTGTGAAGAAGACGAAGTAAATGCGGTTTTAAAGGCAAACAGCAGGCGAGATCGGAGCGGCTCTGAAGTGCGAACCCCGGGGCAGGTTCTGTACTTAAGACAGCGGCTCTGAAGTGCGAACCCCGGGGCAGGTTCTGTACTTAAGACTTACAACAATCTCATTATCTTTCACTCCACACACATCAGATACGAGCAGATCTGCCTCCGTCTGCCAGCAGGCATCAGACCAACACTTCTGCAACGCTGCTGCACATAATTGCCATATGGACAGCGTTTGGAGCCAGACCCAAGCCTGTTGGGCAGATTCCCCAGATAGTTCAATGAATATTTTATCTCATTTCCATCTAATTTGCAGCAAATCATTATAAAGAACATTTCTAATTAATTTATAGGACAGATTTGATTTTGATAACTTGTGAGAACACTTTCCCCCTCCACCTCTTTTGGGGAAACTACACATTATATAAAACACACTGGTAAATGACTGCAGTCACTTCTTATAAAACATCCATTTACCAAGCGCTGGAGCACGGAGGGTTCACGGCGCTCCTAACCCCGCCGTTTAATGAACTTCACACGGTGTAATTAACCCGAGAATCGCCGAGACAGAGAGGATTTAATTGAAGTATTTCATACCACTGATATGAATGGCGTTCCTTTTCAGATGTGTGTGAAAAATATTTTGCACTTTCCAGGAATATGGTACAAAAGATGGCCTGAAAACGCAGTCGTTTCTTGTTTCTCAGCAAATGGTTAGTAAAAGAGAAGCTTCACCTTCAGAAAATGTCGAATGTGAAGCTCAAAGCAGTGTAGTAGTTTTCATTCATATTTGGAATGAGCTTTTATTATTTTAGTTTCATTTCTAGCAATCTTGTTATGTGCTGCTTTTGAATTTTTAATTATTTTTGTATTTTTGAAAAATTCCAATAGCTTTAATTCATTTTTATTGCAGTTTTAGTCTGCAGTTGTAATTTTAGTACTTAAACCTAAAAATATATATAATTGTATTTTTAACTGTTTATTTTATTTTTTATCTATTCATATTTTTAATGTCATTTACATATACAAATATATATATATATATTTTTTTTTTTATTATTTTCTAAGTATTTTATATTTTATTTTGTTGAATTTTAATGTCATTTCCAGTAATTTTGTTTCTTTTTTATTTGTTTTATTTATTTAATTAATTTTGTTGCTGTGTGTTGCTGCATTTCTTTTTTTAGTTTTTTTTAAACAGGTTTAATTTATTTTATTTCAGTTTTAGTTTTCAGTTATAATTTCAGTACTTATGCTTAAATTTATTTCAAAGTAACATTTCTAATTTTCATGTAGTCTAAGTAGTTTCAAGTTTTTGCAACAAATACTTATTTTAGTTTAATATTTTTAATGTCATTTTCATATAAAAAAATATATTTTTTATAATTTTATAAGTATTTTATATTTTATTTTATTGAATTTTAGTGTCATTTCCAGTAATTTTGTTTCTTTTTCATTTGTTTTATTTATTTAATTAATTTTGTTGCTGTGTGTTGCTGCATTTCTTTTTTTAGTTTTTTTTAAACAGGTTTAATTTATTTTATTTCAGTTTTAGTTTTCAGTTATAATTTCAGTACTTATGCTTAAATTTATTTCAAAGTAACATTTCTAATTTTCATGCAGTCAAAGTAGTTTCAAGTTTTTGCAACAAATACTTATTTTAGTTATATAGTATTTTATTTTATTTAAACTATTTCAATTAACAAAATATTGTTTTTAAATAATTTCAGTTAACATTAAAAACAATTATTTATTTTCTAGAAAGAAATAGCTCAAATATAAATAAAAAATAAATAAATAAATAACTGGGTTACTAAAATCACTAAGTCAAGAAGGTCAAAAAGTCAAGCCAAAATCAGAATTTGATGCGTTTAAAACAATTAATTCATTAATTTATAGTTGAACTAATGTATCTCAAAGTTCTCATTACAAACATCAAGATGTTTGTGCCTCTAATGCTTAAAGTAATCAGACACTAATGCACGTGAACTATTCTTGGAATATTTCATTTTCTCTTTCCATCCATAATGCATAGATTTATTATCCATTAGTCTGCAGATTCCAGCCGCGAGAGATGGCTGAGTGAGACGGCGCGGCCGCGGTCACTGGGGTGTACGGTTTGATAATAGACTGTTCGTAACATGGACCCAAGCTGCCTTAAAGGCTGAAACAGTGTTTTGAATATGATTCTGTCAGCAACCGGCAGTGGACAGATGAGGAAACGTGACATGTCAGAAACACAAACACAGCATGCATGCATGAGTTGCATGAGGCTGTCAGAGTTTATGTTGTATATTGTACGAAAGAACCAATGTAATACGCAAAAATCGGTCAAATAATCATGCACTGTAAAAAATGACCGTGAATGTAATGGTAAAAGACTGTAAAAATGATACAGTAAAAACCTGTTAAATGGTTAACGGTAAGTTCTCCTACTATATACGGTGAAAAACTGCATTGGAAATTACATGTAATTTTACGGTAGTATACCGTTTTTGGAAGTGGAAAAAGAATGTATAATTTACAGTGAATAACCGTAAATTGTCATTCCCAGATTTCCCTGCATTACATTTCAAATTTGATGCCAGTGTATTACAAAGGTACAAAACAGATTTCAGTACTTCAGTAGGTTGGTATATTAACATTATATCAGTTAATTAAATAAAGGTATTAAAATGTAAATTTAAGTTCAAACCGTAAAACCTAAAATGTTGCTACCGTATTTTTTACGGTAAAATTATTTACCGTAAATTTTACGGATTTTTTTTTTTACAGTGTGGGTTCGATTACCAGTGAATGCATGAACTGATTAAATGCGTGTCACTTTGGATAAAAGTGTCTGCAAAATGCAAAAAATGTAACGGTAAAGTACAACCAACGGAATTTCTATCGTAATTTGGAATCAATAATGGGACTGAACAAGAATTCTATTGATTCAACAAAACACATAATTAGCATACATTTAAACGTTAAAATAAAGAACTATATTAGGCTTCACATAAACAATGTACACACTGTAGCTAAACTCAGCTAGGTAGATTATTTACAAATTGTAAGTAAAAATTATTTTAAAAATGATTCGTTGAATTTACAAAATTTTGTAAAATTACTAAAAATTTACTAAATTAGCTACATTTAAATAAACACATTTTTTTGAATGTTAGTCAACTAAATTGTATTTAAATGTAGCTAAAATAAATTAATTGCAACCACTTACCTTTTAAAAATTTAATAAATTCAATTAATAATATTTTTTCAGTGTAATACTGTATAATTAGATTACTTTAAGATTACTTGTGACCCATCTTGTTTATCACATTGATTTAAATAGGATAAACTTGTATCATATTGATATGGAAAAAACAAAACAAAGAGAAAGAAAATATATTCCATTTGTTGTTATTAACAACATGAAGTGCATTAAACAATATATTACACCAATGTTTCCAAACTGGGGTTCGTGAACTGCAGGGTAAATAAAAATGAATGTGTTCATCAGTAGTTGAAGCAATGTTGAAATGTTGAGAAAACACTGCTTAAAATGTAAATAATTAGAATAATTGTATTCATACCTATTGCTTAATATTTTAATATACATATCAATATACATACTGCTATTTTGTGTGAATAATATGTAATCATGTAATCAATAAAAACACTTCTTAAACCTGAAATGATTTTTGTAAATCCAGTGGCCAAATGCTGTGTGACTGGTCTTTGTGTGAATGTCCACAAAACTGGAAGAATTTCTGAGTGTATATATTAGAAAGGAACATTTAAAAGATGAAAAAGCAGAATTAGGGAGAATCGATAAATTATAAATAAATTATTGGTATTGTGTGAATAATATGTAATCATGTAATCAATAAAAAAGCAACTGCAGTCTGATTAGGTGTATTTTAAAATGTAATATCTAAGTACTTAATTTTTGGAATCCGATTACTTAATCTAGATTTAATGTGAACAGTTACTACCTAGCAGTGGTTGTCAGTTCACCTTTTAGTGCTTAATCCTGTTCTGTACAAACACAGTTAATTAATTTACAGGAGTGAAAATCGCATTCGACAACTGAATGAACTCCCAAAAAATTCAGGTATAATGACAACCGCATTTACAGAAATTCTATGCTATGTGTACAGAACTGAACCGAACAGCTAGTTAATGACGTATTTAAGTGCATTGTGGAAGCCCGTTTCTGCCATGGAATTTTAAAAAAAGGTAAATGCGACTTTTTATTTCACAATTCACAACTTTTTATCTCGCAATTCGATTTGATTCGATTTGATTCAATTTGGATTTGATTGACTTTATTAATCCCAGAGGGAAATTCACGTCACAGCAAAGCCCACCACACAATTCTGAGTTTATATTTCACAAGTCAGACTTTGTTTCCTGCAATTCTGAGTTTATATTTCACATCTCGCAATTGTTTCTGCCACAGGATACAAAAATGTAATTGTGATTTTTATATTTCACAATTTGGACTTTTCTTCTCAGAATTGCGAGTTAACATCTCACAATTGGGACTTTGTATCTCGCAAGTCTGAGAAAAAAAAAAGAAGAGAAATATAAACTCAGAATTGTACCTCATTCTCTGTAATTTCTTGTTTCTGCCATGGGTTTGAAAAAATAAAAAAGGAATTCTGACTTGCTCAAAATTATTTTTTCTTCTCTGAAATCTGAACTTACATATCGCAATTCTGAAAAAAAAAAGACTTTTTAATCTCACAATTAGGACTTTTCTTCTCAGAATTCTGCATTTAAATCTCAGTATTGTGAGTTAACATCTTGCAATTCTGCATTTATTTCTCGCAATTCTGAGTTTGTATCTGAGTTTATATTAAAAAAAGTCAGAATTGTGAGATATAAATGCAGAATTCTGAGAAGAAAAGCAGCCTTCCAAACACAAACAAATCACGGCTCTGTCGACAGTGGATCAATTAAAATCGCCAAACATAATGATTCTTTCGTTTCTGTAATATTACTTTGGTCAAAAATTGTGGAAACCAAACACACAAGATGTAAAAATTTTGCTATGGTTACCACAGTGTCAATCATTGACATTTCGAGATGGTTGCTAGGGTGTTCTAGGTGGTTGCAAGGCAATTGCTATGGTGTTCTGGATGGTTGCTAGGTGGTTGCTGGAGTGTTCTGGGTGGTTGCTAGGCAGTTTCTAGTGTATTCTGGGTGGTTGCTGAGCAGTTGCTAGGTTCTTCTGGGTGGTTGCTATGGTGTTGCTAGTCGGTTCCTATGTGCTTATAGTTCGATATAGTTGCTAGGTTGTTCCTAGGCAGTTGCTATGGTGTTTTTGATGGTTGTTATGGTGTTCTGAGTTGTTTCTGGGGTGTTGATCAGCAGTTGCTAGAGTGTTTTGGGTGGTTGCTAGGCGGTTGCTATGGTTTTCTGAATGGCTGCTAGGGTTAATGTTCTGAATGGTTGCTAGGGTGTTCTGGGTGGTTGCTAGGCAGTTTTTATGGTTTTCTGGATGGTTTCTAAGGTGTTGCTGGGTGGGTGCAGTTTCTAGTTACTCAGGGCAGTTGCTAAGCAGATCCTTGTGGTTGCTGGGGTGTTGCAAGGCATTTTTATGGTATTCTGAAGTTTTGTTCCATACACACACAAAGTGATAATTTAGGGGATTCACTCCCATATTTCATCTCAATTATCACCAGTAAAGTATGGAGTGCCACAAGGATCTGTCCTAGGTCCTCTGCTATTTTCGATATACATGTTGCCCCTTGGTAATATTATTAGAAAATACGGGATTAGTTTCCACTGTTATGCTGATGATACTCAACTATATATCTCAACAAGACCAGATGAAACTTCTAAATTATCTAAGCTAACAGAATGTGTTAAAAATTTAAAAGATTGGATGACCAATAATTTTCTCCTATTAAATTCGGATAAGACAGAGATATTACTTATTGGACCAAAAGACAGTACACAGAATCTCTTGGATTACAATTTGCAACTAGACGGGTGTACTGTTACTTCCTCTACAGTCAAAAATCTGGGTGTTATATTAGATAGCAACTTGTCTTTTGAAAATCATATTTCCCATGTTACAAAAACAGCATTCTTCCATCTTAGAAACATTGCCAAGTTACGAAATATGTTACCTGTTTCTGATGCAGAAAAGCTAGTTCATGCATTCATGACCTCTAGACTGGACTATTGTAATGCACTGCTAGGTGGTTGTCCTGCATCTTCAATAAACAAGCTACAGGTAGTCCAAATTGCAGTGGCTAGAGTCCTTACCAGGTCAAGAAAATATGATCATATTACCCCAATTTTACAGTCTCTGCACTGGCTACCTATTAAGTTCCGTATCAGTTACAAAATGTTATTACTTGCCTATAAGGCCCTTAATGGGTTAGCTCCTGCGTACCTAACTAGTCTTCTACCACGCTACAATCCATCACGCTCCCTAAGGTTGCAAAACTCTGGACTTTTGGTAGTACCTAGGATAGCAAAGTCCACTAAAGTAGGTAGAGCTTTTTTGCATTTGGCTCCCAAACTCTGGAATAGCCTTCCTGATAATGTTCGGGGTTCAGACACACTCTCTCTGTTTAAATCTAGATTAAAGACATATCTCTTTGGCCAAGCATTCAAATAATGCATCTCATAATCTTGTATTGCAGTTATATCTGATCAAATGCACATTATTATTCTTTAGTTTGGGTTAAACAAATCAATTTTGCTTGTTTGGAACAGCAGCTACGCTAATTATGTCTCTATTTGTTTGACATCCCGTGGTAACTAGGATTTACACATGCTTCAGTCTGGATCCAGAACACCTGAGAAGAGATGATGCCAACCCCTCAGAGGACCTCAGATGATGCCAACCCTGAAACAACATACAGAACTACCACATTTTGCTATAAGTTTGATTGCATCATATAATAATTGTTGTTAATAGTGTTCATCGTCTGTTTGATTACGTCTTTAATTGATTTTTCCGTACATTTCTGCCATATGTACATTAACTGACAGTCACCACTGATAAGCTCCTACTAAATATATTGTAGAAACTTAATTTGCTGTAAAGTTGCTTTGCAACGATTTGTATCGTGAAAAGCGCTATACAAATAAACTTGAATTGAAAACTTGAATTGAATATTTAAATGTGGATGTCACTCCTGATACTTTAGAGAGTGTACTAATATAAATAGAGTTTATTCTTACCAATCTGACTAAAAAGCGACATTCAAATGTGATTTGAAACCTCACTTGCAGTTCTTGGAAACGAGCCACCGCAGGGAAAACTCTCGTCCAGGACCCCAGAAGCCAGTGTGACATCATGTCCTCAGCGTTGTGGTATAAGTGGCTCACTGGCAGGAGCTCAGAGCCATTAACAGGAAGATTCAGCATCAATTCCCACCTGGAGAAATTATCTGACCGCTGCTGTTTGCCCTTCAGCAAGAACTGAACCCTTCAGCGGCTCCGGAGAAAACTAGATACTGTGGAGTAAAAAAACAGCCAACTACAGCCTGACTGGATATCATGAAGTCAAGATATCAAAATATACATTAAACCGTATCTATGCAGATGTTTGAGTAACAGTTTTTTTATATGTCTGTGGGAAGTTCAGAAGAACAGCATTTATACATTTTTGCAACAATATAAGTCTTTGCTCTAATTTTTGATCAACTTAATGTGTCGTTGCTGAATACAAGTATACAACAAGTATTCCTTAAAAATAAATACATGTATACAGTGTATATGTTGACTGAGCAACATTATTTGTGTAAAAAGAAAAGGCTATACAGAGACAGTAATGATTTTATCACTCAAATCTGTCACCATATGCAAATGTATTCAATATAGGGAGCTAAGTACCATTTAAACAGGTTTCACAGTAATAAATTCAAAATAAAATATACTTTAATATATATTTTATTAAAAATGCTATTGTTTTATTCTATATATAAGCCTATAGAGATTATGTTTTTAAAGCTATATTGCCTAAGCCTTTAATGTTTTTCTATACAGAAGACAATCTCCAATGGATATGCACCATACTAAATTATGTTGGGATTCCTTATGCACTTCATGCATCTGAACCAATAGCAAACCAATAACAAGCAGTACGTCACAAGTACTTATCTACATTTCTACTCCCGTTTCATCATCCACTTGTTCACATGCAGACAGAACAGAGCCAGATTTAGCTGACAGTATTTGCCAAAACGATCCTAATATTTGAGAGACATGTGGGTCAAAGGCAGGCAGCGGTTGGAAATATTCCAATCTCGGCTTGTCTTGCGCTTTTGACAGGCCTATCAGGTGTTTTTTTTACCATTTCTACCCTTTCCTTCCTGGCCTCATTCTGTCATAGCCGCTCTGTCTCCTCCTTAAGTCTACCGTAAAGTGTCCCAATGCACAACACATGTAAAAATGCATTATAAATAGGCTAGTCATCAATCAGTCACTCAGCGGTGTGAAGGAAAACCCACCGGTGTCGCCAATTTACTGCATTTCCATTCTTGAGTGACAGTTGAAAAGCGCGTCGTCTTCAGGGTGAGCGCTTTAATCACTTCCGTCACGCTTTTGACATACAGCGGCTAATCAAAAGTGTACTTCTGAGCGGAGACTTCATTATTCGGATACATATTCGCACTCTCGCCACTGACATTTGCTTATATCTATATTTATCCACCAGAGTCTGGCCAATTATACAGTTTTGTCCGTGAAACCTGCGGCTAACACCTGGATCGTTTGAGTGATGATTCATGACCTGTGTCGACCGCTATATATTTGCGCGGGAAAAGAAAAACAGCGCTTTGTGTAATGGCTGGGATTGAGTCAACAAACCCTGAGGGACTGAATCATGTGTGGCTCACCTGCCAACAGCTAATGTTATGATGGCGGTGTCTTCTGCACAATAATAAGCGGAGTTTGTTCGCTGAAGAGCGAGGTGAGGTGCGCTAGTGAGGTAACGGCTCGTCTCGATGACTGTACTGTATAATAGAACTAGCAAACACACACATTATACTGTCCTAAAATGAGTCTCAGGTCACAAACAGCTGAGAAAGACACTTCTGCTCAAACAATTGGGGTCAGTAGGATTTTTTAAAAGATAAATAATTTTATCAAAGATGCATTAAATTGATCAAAAGTGACACTAAAGACATTTACAATGTCACAAAAGATTTCCATTTGAAATGTTCTTTTGAACTTTCTATTCATTAGAGTCCTGAAAAATCAAATGTATCACGGTTTCCACAAAAATATGAAGCAGCACAACTGTTTTCACCATTGATAATAATCAGAAATGTATCTTGAGCAGCAAATCAGCATATTAGA
>NW_015646355.1:327769-328145 GCF_001515625.1 Sinocyclocheilus rhinocerous | reverse complement strand
CTTTTCTGTTTTGCAAATCCTTTTTTTGATTGATCTTAGTAAATATTCTAATATTTTGAGATACTGGATTTTTGACTTTCATGAGCTGTAAGCTCTAATAATCAAAATTAAAACAAATGTTTGAAATGTTTTACTTTACATGTAATGAATCTAGAATATATGAAAGTTTCACTTTTTGAAATAAGTTACAAAAAAAAGAGAAATTTTTCACATTATTCAAATTTTTTTAGATGCACATATATATATATAATATTTTCATTTACATTTATTCATTTAGTAATGGACGCAATCAAAAAAAAAAAAAGAGCAATGATATGGAAGTGCTATAACAAGTCTCAGTTAGCTTAACGCAGTACACATAGCAAGTTTTTTTTAA
>NW_015646355.1:317548-327541 GCF_001515625.1 Sinocyclocheilus rhinocerous | reverse complement strand
AATGTGTTTATGCGGTTTTAGGTTAAAAAAACACATTATTTTCCACATGCTGTACATTATTGTTTCTCCTCTATGCCCCGCCTTTTTGAAGCATGTCGATTTTTACAAAGCTCATCGGTCTTAAAAAGTGAGGTGTGCTGTGATTGGCCAGCTATTCAGTGCGTTGTGATTGGCCGAATACCTCAAGCGTGTGACGGAAATGTTACGCCCCTCACCATACTGTGATGCCCTGTCCGGCCGGAGCGACGAGACAAAAACATTAAAACCCATTACAAACGAGGCATTTGTTGCATCCAGTGGGGACATAATTACTGATTATAATGACTTATACTGTATTTTTACGCGTTGCATCGCACCGCATAAACATAAAACCATGTCTGCATTTGTGCAGAGCCAGTGGTGGTTTTGTAGGCATATGCATATATATATATATATATACTTACATAAACTATTTTTTGGAAAGCATTGTTTTAGTATCATTGAGGTACTACTATACTTTTGTTGTGTGTTTTTGTCATTTATTGTGTCATATTTTTATTAGTATTTTTTAAATGTTTCTTTTTTTAAATATTCTATACAGTTTTTATTTAATTTTTAATTTTAGTTGTTTTAGTGCACAAGGTTAACTAAATGAAAATGAAAAATGTTTAAGTATATTATATTTTAGCTTATTTCAAATAATGAAAATGTTATTTTTTATGGTTTTAGTTTTAGTTAATTACAATTTTGTATGTAGACTTTAATGCAACAGAAGAAACATCAGAAGCTGATTTCACACTCTAAGACAAGCAAATTTCTGAAGAAAGGTTGTTCTCTCATTGTCACCAGAAGCCGACTCTTGTTTGACGGAGTTGCTGTTGTCAGACGGCGGCTCCGTGACCTTTGACCTCATGAAACTTTGCTTCTCTTCCTGAACGAGGATGGGTTCGGATGAACGACAACAACCGGCGGCGAGAGTGCCCTAGTGAGAGTTGATCAATGTTCAGATTTAAATTTCATTCCAAAATATTGTAGTGATTCAGAAGACCCATTTGTGCTGCTACAATTAATCCAAAAATGAAAAAATATATACTTAAAAAAACCTTTCAGAAAGAAAAAGGTTAAAGCTCGCATAACACTTCGGCTGCATTAGTAAACTTAATTAGCATCACATGGATATGCTAACGTTAGATGAACCTGACGAAGCGGATCATAAATAACGGTTAACAAAAAGTTCAAAGTTATTGCTAGCATGATGCTAATATACTTTTTATATATTTAAAGATAGTAAATTTTTTGTTAGTATATTTGCAATGTACTATTAAAACAGGTAATATATTACAAATACAATAAAGTATACTTTTTTTTCACTAGGGTGGCCTGTCAGAGGAAACACAGAGCAGGTGTTAACCAGGACTTTCGCTCGCTGGATTATGGTAAAGCCGCTATTAACATGAGCCGTAATAGAAACGACCAGAGAAATCAATGCAGGCCCAGCCAAACACCTTCAGAATAACATGAAACGCTGCTCTCGCTAAACATTATGCAAATGACTCGCCTGAGCAGATTAACATGAGGCATTATACATGATTTATGTAAATGTTGTGCGCAAGGTCACTTTTATGTAAAGTCAAACTCAAACTTTTCCCTCTGTCAGGGAGAATAAAATGAAAAGAATCCGCAGTTCACCTGCTGTCACATCCAATTTCCCGCGATACGTAATACTTATTCATAATTCATCTGTAAACAAAGTGTGTGCGAAAATCTGCCTCCACTAATCTAAAGATGTGATCCTTGTTTAATGGCTTTCTGTGCAGCATTTACAGCTGATGCCAATAAAAATGCAAATTAATTCTGTTTTGCTTTTTTTCATCATGTGCTGTCAATGAATAGGAATACAGTTTATTTACCTGCACAAACTAACAGATTTTCTCAATGTAATCTTATTGACAAAGAGACAAAACAATATCCAGCGCTGAGGAAGATACTGTCAAAGTTACTCATCACTGAAAGTAATTATGTTTACAGTTATACTTGTTTATAAAAAGTATTTAACTAACAAAAAGCACTGATATGTAAGAGGACAATATCATGTTATAAATACATAAAATATATAAAACTATCAAATAAATATCTAAAAATGTAAATATACATATATATATATATATATACACTGAACAAAATTATAAACGCTACACTTTTGTTTTTGCCCCCATTTTTCATGAGCTGAACTCAAAGATCTAAGACTTTTTCTATGTACACAAAAGGCCTATTTCTCTCAAATACTGTTCACAAATCTGTCTAAATCTGTGTTAGTGAGCACTTCTCCTTTGCCGAGATAATCCATCCACCTCACAGGTGTGGCATATCAAGATGCTGATTAGACAGCATGATTATTGCACAGGTGTGCCTTAGGCTGGCCACAATAATGCTAAAAGACGGCGGTGCATGCCAGCGGCACGATGAAATAAAACCCAAAGAGCCACCAGTCTTTGGCCATTTTATAAAACTAGAACGAGAAAAAAGAGAGTTCCTGATGAACTTGACATTATTTCAAAGGAAGCATGTCATCATTAGACTCTCGAGCAGATCTGAGCTCAAACCACGAGCTGTTTGATGAGGAAATCACACTTTCATTGCAGCCACTGCTGTCTATATCAAAAGTTCCTCACAGACATCATAGTGAATTATTGCTTCTCGTGACATGCAACATGCAGAGCTTTATTATTTGTATTGATGATTTTATTGCATGTAGTCCATCTGACTACACTTATATAAATAGTTGAAATTGTGATTATTTATTCACTTCAAATTCAGACTTTGAGGAACATAAAAGAAGAATCTTTCCCAAAGTTGTTTTACAGAAAACAGCTGTGAAAAACCTTCAGAAATGCTCTTGTTAGGTATATAAAGTTCATTTTTTGGTGAAATATTCCTTCAACATATTATTATTTTGGAGCACCTAAAGGGATGTGGTGGTAATGGTGAAAACAACATTTTTTTATTTTAATGCTGTTGTGTTCTCTCACAAAAACCTTTGCATTCCACTGAAAAATGTTGCCTTCACTTGCAAGACCACCTAAATATAGTTTTAAACTTTTTAAGGGAAACGTAGTACTTTTGCAAGAGAATGCAAAAGTTTACAAGAAAACACAAAGTTTCTCAGGAATGTAACACTTCAGAGAGAACGCAAAAAATTACCAATGAATGCAAAGTTTCACGAAACAAATGCAAAGTCTTGTGAGCGAACTAAATTTTTTGGAGGAACGCAATAGTTTTCCTAGATAATGCAAGTTTTTTGTGAGAGAATGCCTAGTGTCTCGGGGCATGTTATACTTTAGAGAGAGAACAATATTTTTACAAGCGTACGCAAAGTTTCGCAAGCAAATGCAACGTTATACGGGTGAACAAAGTTTCTCGGGGAGCATAATACTTTTGCTGAGAAGGCCAAATGCCAGAAACCCAAAAGTGTGTGAGCAAATGCAAAATTAACACTTTTGTTTTTGCCCCTATTTTTCATGAGCTGAACTCAAAGATCTGAGACTTTTTCTATGTACACAAAAGGCCTATTTCTCTCAAATATTGTTCACAAATCTGTCTAAATCTGTGTTAGTGAGCACTTCTCCTTTGCCGAGATAATCCATCCACCTCACAGGTGTGGCATATCAAGATGCTGATTAGACAGCATGATTATTGCACAGGTGTGCCTTAGGCTGGCCACAATAATGCTAAAAGACGGCGGTGCATGCCAGCGGCACGATGAAATAAAACCCAAAGAGCCACCAGTCTTTGGCCATTTTATAAAACTAGAACGAGAAAAAAGAGAGTTCCTGATGAACTTGACATTATTTCAAAGGAAGCATGTCATCATTAGACTCTCGAGCAGATCTGAGCTCAAACCACGAGCTGTTTGATGAGGAAATCACACTTTCATTGCAGCCACTGCTGTCTATATCAAAAGTTCCTCACAGACATCATAGTGAATTATTGCTTCTCGTGACATGCAGAGCTTTATTATTTGTATTGATGATTTTATTGCATGTAGTCCATCTGACTACACTTATATAAATAGTTGAAATTGTGATTATTTATTCACTTCAAATTCAGACTTTGAGGAACATAAAAGAAGAATCTTTCCCAAAGTTGTTTTACAGAAAAGAGCTGTGTGAAAAACCTTCAGAAATGCTCTTGTTAGGTATATAAAGTTCATTTTTTGGTGAAATATTCCTTCAACATATTATTATTTTGGAGCACCTAAAGGGATGTGGTGGTAATGGTGAAAACAACATTTTTTTATTTTAATGCTGTTGTGTTCTCTCACAAAAACCTTTGCATTCCACTGAAAAATGTTGCCTTCACTTGCAAGACCACCTAAATATAGTTTTAAACTTTTTAAGGGAAACGTAGTACTTTTGCAAGAGAATGCAAAAGTTTACAAGAAAACACAAAGTTTCTCAGGAATGTAACACTTCAGAGAGAACGCAAAAAATTACCAATGAATGCAAAGTTTCACGAAACAAATGCAAAGTCTTGTGAGCGAACTAAATTTTTTGGAGGAACGCAATAGTTTTCCTAGATAATGCAAGTTTTTTGTGAGAGAATGCCTAGTGTCTCGGGGCATGTTATACTTTAGAGAGAGAACAATATTTTTACAAGCGAACGCAAAGTTTCGCAAGCAAATGCAACGTTATACGAGTGAAAAAAGTTTCTCGGGGAGCATAATACTTTTGCTGAGAAGGCCAAATGCCAGAAACCCAAAAGTGTGTGAGCAAATGCAAAATTTTGTGAGCAAGCGCAAAGTTTCTCAGAGGAATTCTATAGTATTGCAAGAGAATGTAAATGTTTTGTGAGAGAACGCAAAAGTTTTACAAGTAAATGCAAAGTTTCTTGGGAACGAAATACTTTAGCAAGAGAACGCAAAAAATGTATGAGCAAACACAAAGTATCGCGAGCAAAGGCAAAGTTTTTCGTAGGAATGCTATAGTTTTGCAAGAGAGTGCAAAATTTTAAGACCGAACGCAAAGTTTCTCAAGGAGTGTAATACTTTTGCTGAGAATGCAAACGTTTTTCAAGCGAGCACAAACAGTATTGTGAGAAAATGCAAAGTTTTATGAGCGAACAAAGTTTCTTGGACGAACGCTATAGTTTTGCAAGAGAACGTAAATGTTTTGTGAGCGAATGCAAAGTTTATCAGGGGAACGCAATACTTTAGCGATAAAACGCAAAAGTTTTACAAGCAAACACAAAGTATAGCGAGCAAATGCAACGTTTTATAAGCGAAACCAAAGTTTCGCAAGCAAATGCTTTGTGAACTTTTGTGAATGCAAAGTTTCTCGGAGGAAGGCTATTGCTTTGCTAAAAAATGCAAAAGTTTTACAAGTAAACGCAAAGTTTCTCGGGAATGTAACACTTCAGAGAGAACGCAAAAAATTAGGAATGAATGCAAAGTTTCACGAACAAATGCAAAGTTTTGTGAGCGAACAAAGTTTTTTTGAGGAACGCTATAGTTTTCCTAGATAATGCAAGTGTTTTGTGAGAGAATGCCTAGTGTCTCGGGGCATGTTATACTTTAGAGAGAGAACAACATTTTTACAAGCGAACGCAAAGTTTCACAAGCAAATGCAACGTTATACGGGTGAACAAAGTTTCTCGGGGAGCATAATACTTTTGCTGGGAATGCAAAAGTTTTACAAGCGAACCCAAAGTTTTGCGAGCAAGCACAAAGCTTCTCAGAGGAATTCTATAGTATTACAAGAGAATGTAAATGTTTTGTGAGAGAATGCAAAGTTTATCAGGGGAACGCAATTCTTTAGCGATAAAACGCAAACGTTTTACAAGCAAACACAAAGTATAGTGAGCAAATGCGTTGTGAACTTTTGTGAAAGCAAAGTTTCTCGGAGGAATGCTATTGCTTTGCTAAAAAACGCAAAAGTTTTACAGGTAAACGCAAAGTTTCTAGGGGAGCGTAATACTTCTTGTAAAAGAACGCGAAAGTTTTAAAAGTGAATGCAAAGTTTTGAAAGAAAATGCAGTTTTGTGGCGAACGCAAAGTTTCTCAGAGGAACGTATGGGATCGTACTGTACGCTAATTTGCGCTGCTCTTGGTAGATTGCTTTGGTCAATTTGGAAATCATCCATCTGCGTCTGTCTTGTGCACTTTTATGTCATTGCGCTAATTGGGGGAATGCAAAAAGCACTTTTCCTCCCATCCCCATGTCCCCTTTGGGGCTCCGTATATTTCTGTAGTCTTTTGTTGCAGTATTTTTCAGTTTGCCTGCATGAATGGAGTGGACTGTACAGGATGGAGGAGGCATATCCGCAGATGCTCGCCTCTGTGATCCATCACAATCAAATCAACCGCGATGGCCTCCAGAACAGCCAGTAATGTTGATATCGTCCATATTAAAGACAGTTTGATAGCAGTACACTTGGGAAACCCGAGACCTTTGATACGATTCCTGGATGCGACGACTCGGTACCTTCAGAACAACAAACATTTCTCCTTTAGATTTAAATAATCACTTAAGGACAACATTGGATCCCATTGATGCAGTTCTGCTGCACTTCATTACTGTGTTGTTATAGGATTACAAAACAATTTTCAGAATTTATTTATTTGGCTGGTCTGCTTCAGCAGTTTAACAGCACTCATCAATGTCAAATTTTTGGAGATGACCAATCAAATTGAAGGAGTTTCTAAGGCTTTCGTTCACAGAAGACTAGTGTGAATTCCAGCAAGATGCTTAAATTTTAACAGTGAATGTGTGAGATAAGATGTTAGGTAATTATTCAATATTTGACAGCTGTTTTATGACAGAAATGTAAGTGACAGGTAATCCAGTAGGATTTGGTCAAATTTTGAGGTTGCAAACTGAAAATTATGGAAGCTTGTTTCCACGACAGGATAAATAAATAAATAAATAAATAAATATATATATAAGGTAACTGCAATTCTGAGACATTTTTGAGACTCTCAGAATTGCGATATATAGACTCAAAGTTGTGAGAAAAGTCTAAATTGTAAAATATAAACTTACATTTGCAAGAACAAAAGTTAGAATTGTGAGAAGAAAAAAAGTCACAATTATACATATTTACATTTTAGTTAGAATTGTGAGAAGAAAAAAGTCACAATTATATTTTTTTAAATTTTATTCTATGGCGTAAATTAAAAAAAATGCAAGGTGTAAATTCAGATTTCAGAGGGAAAAAAACATGCAAGAATTCTGACTTTTTCACTCAAAATTATGAGTTTATATCTTGAAATTCTGACTTTCATTATCAGAACTGCAAGAAGAAAAGTCAGGATTGTGTGATAAAAACTTGCAATTACCTTTTTTACTTTCCACCGAATACAAATTAAATATATATATATAAATTAAATATAGACAAATAAAGATAATTCTGACTTTTTCTTGCAATTCTAAGTTTATATCTCACAATTCTGACTTTTTCTTGCGATTCTGAGAATAAAAGTTGGAAATGGAATAAGGTATAAATTCACAATTACGAGGAAAAAAGTCTGAACCATAAAAATTTTGCAAATTGCCTTTATTTTTTTATTCCGTGGTTGAAACAGGCATCCATAGAAATTGGCTTTCATAGAAAATAGCCTATATTTCTAATTAAATATGTGAGACAAGAAAATTTAACAGAGCCATTTAGGCATATGATTAATTTCTTTAATTCCCTTTAAATTCTCTTTAGTTTCTTTAAATAAAAGAACCATTACAATTGTGACAGCATCTCCCCTCAACTAAAAAAATCTATCTCAATGTTCAAGACATGGTAACAGACTTGCTGTATACAGTAAAAAGTAACTAAACACTCTTACCTGTCTATGCTCAGAGTGCACAGGCTCAGTACTGTTATCCCAACAGAGGTTTTCTGAATAAATGGCACCAGTTTACAGAGCAGGACACCAAACGGCCAGTCCACCGCCAGCAGCTGCAAAACACAACGAATTAATTATATCATCCTGTTTCCAAAGTTTTTAATGCACAAAACAATTCAGCAAAGTTACCTTATAAATATTGATAGTATACCAATCAAGATGTGCAAAATGTCACCTAAAGCCAGACTGCCGATGAGAATATTGGGTCCGTTTCTCATGCATTTGTGTTCTTTGATTATTCTGAGGAGAGTCACGTTTCCTACCATCCCAAACAGGAATATGAAACATGAGACAATGCTGTTGATGTACTTGAAGGCGTCTTTGATCCGTGCTGGTCCAGAGCACATCAGGGCTTTGTTTGCTGTGGTGTTCAGTAGTTTCCATGAGATATTCTTTGCCTCATCAGAAGATTTGTCTGTTGTCTGAGCGCTAATGAACCTGACTGAACTATTAAAACACAGTAATAACAGGACAATGACGGGCCCCTCCATGTGAAAAGACCTGAGAAAAATCTGAAAAAGTGTTATTTAAAAAGTTTTGCATGAGATATTTGTCCGTTTATAGACTGATCCTCTCATAGTGTCTTACCTGCAGCTCTCTGTTAGCTTAGGTGTATATATGGTAGTGTTCAGTCACGGCTCTTTTACAAGCAGGTACTGCACATAAATCATCTCACATGAGACAATGCTGTTGATGTACTTGAAGGCGTCTTTGATCCGTGCTGGTCCAGAGCACATCAGGGCTTTGTTTGCTGTGGTGTTCAGTAGTTTCCATGAGATATTCTTTGCCTCATCAGAAGATTTGTCTGTTGTCTGAGCGCTAATGAACCTGACTGAACTATTAAAACACAGTAATAACAGGACAATGACGGGCCCCTCCATGTGAAAAGATCTGAGAAAAATCTGAAAAAGTGTTATTTAAAAAGTTTTGTCATAGTGTCTTACCTGCAGCTCTCTGTTAGCTTAGGTGTATATATGGTAGTGTTCAGTCACGGCTCTTTTACAAGCAGGTACTGCACATAAATCATCTCAGATTCAGTGCGTCATTCAGACGCCTGCGGGTCATGACACTGAGTTTCCACTGTAATCTAGAGTCCATGACGGCGTATATATGCAACACATTCACACACTCATCATTGTTGCTCATTTCTCCTGACGCATCGATGTCATTCCAGATGTTCACTGGAGCTCCGCCAGATCATGAATGAGATGAATGCAAGGACTGTTCATTATCTATCTATCTATCTATCTATCTATCTATCTATCTATATCTGCATCAATCTATCTAACCAATTCTCTATCCATTCATACGTCCATCCATCTATATCTGCATCAATCTATCTAACCAATTCTCTATCCATCCATACGTCCATCCATCTATACATCAATCTATTCATCCATCCCTACATCAATCTGTCCATCCATCCATCCATCCTCCATCTATATCTACATCAATCTATCTAACCAACTATCTATCCATCCATCCATCCCTGCATCAATCTGTCTAACCAATTATCTATCCATCCATCCATCCCTACATCAGTCTGTCCATCTCTCTAACCAACTATCCATCCTTCCATCATCCATCTATATCTAACCAACTATCCATCCATCTGTCCATCTTTCAATCTATATCTCCATCCATCCATCCCTACATCAATCTATCCATTTATCTATTCAACTATTTACACATCCATCCATTCATCTATATCTACATCAGTCTATTTAACCAACTATCTATCCATCATCCATCCCTACATCAATCTCTCTATCATCTAACCAGCTATCCATCCATCATCTATCTATATCTACATCAATCTATTAAAATATCTATCCATCCATACGTCCATCCATCGCTACATCAATCTATCCATTTATATTCAACCATTTATACATCCATCATTATCTACATCAGTCTATCTATCCATCTATTTATCCATCCATCCATCTATATCTACATTACTCTATCTAACCCACTATCTATCTTCCATGCATCCATCTATATCAGTCTATCTATCCATTTAAACATCCATCCACCCACATCTATCTATCTATCTATCTATCTGTCTGTCTGTCTGTCTGTCTATCATTCTATCTGTCTGTCATCTATCTATCGGTCTA
>NW_015646355.1:316403-317135 GCF_001515625.1 Sinocyclocheilus rhinocerous | reverse complement strand
ATCCATCCATCCCTACATCAGTCTGTCCATCTCTCTAACCAACTATCCATCCTTCCATCATCCATCTATATCTAACCAACTATCCATCCATCTGTCCATCTTTCAATCTATATCTCCATCCATCCATCCCTACATCAATCTATCCATTTATCTATTCAACTATTTACACATCCATCCATTCATCTATATCTACATCAGTCTATTTAACCAACTATCTATCCATCATCCATCCCTACATCAATCTCTCTATCATCTAACCAGCTATCCATCCATCATCTATCTATATCTACATCAGTCTATTAAAATATCTATCCATCCATACGTCCATCCATCGCTACATCAATCTATCCATTTATATTCAACCATTTATACATCCATCATTATCTACATCAGTCTATCTATCCATCTATTTATCCATCCATCCATCTATATCTACATTACTCTATCTAACCCACTATCTATCTTCCATGCATCCATCTATATCAGTCTATCTATCCATTTAAACATCCATCCACCCACATCTATCTATCTATCTATCTATCTGTCTGTCTGTCTGTCTGTCTATCATTCTATCTGTCTGTCATCTATCTATCGGTCTATCTATCTATCTGTCTATCTATCGTTCTATCTGTCTGTCTCTGTCTATCTATCTGTTTGTCTGTCTGTCTCTCTATCGTTCTATCTGTCTGTCATCTATCTATCTCTGTCTATCTATCTGTTTGTCTGTCTGTC
>NW_015646355.1:307448-314070 GCF_001515625.1 Sinocyclocheilus rhinocerous | reverse complement strand
ATCCATCCATCCCTACATCAGTCTGTCCATCTCTCTAACCAACTATCCATCCTTCCATCATCCATCTATATCTAACCAACTATCCATCCATCTGTCCATCTTTCAATCTATATCTCCATCCATCCATCCCTACATCAATCTATCCATTTATCTATTCAACTATTTACACATCCATCCATTCATCTATATCTACATCAGTCTATTTAACCAACTATCTATCCATCATCCATCCCTACATCAATCTCTCTATCATCTAACCAGCTATCCATCCATCATCTATCTATATCTACATCAGTCTATTAAAATATCTATCCATCCATACGTCCATCCATCGCTACATCAATCTATCCATTTATATTCAACCATTTATACATCCATCATTATCTACATCAGTCTATCTATCCATCTATTTATCCATCCATCCATCTATATCTACATTACTCTATCTAACCCACTATCTATCTTCCATGCATCCATCTATATCAGTCTATCTATCCATTTAAACATCCATCCACCCACCCATCCATCCACCCACATCTATCTATCTATCCGTCTGTCTGTCTGTCTGTCTATCGTTCTGTCTGTCTGTCATCTATCTATCTATCTATCTATCTGTCTGTCTGTCTGTCTGTCTGTCTGTCTGTGTCTCTCTATCGTTCTATCTGTCTGTCATCTATCTGTCTCTGTCTATCTATCTGTTTGTCTGTCTGTCATCTATCTATCTATCTATCTGTCTGTCTGTCTGTCTGTCTCTCTGTCTATCTATCTGCTCAGATTATGTCTGTATATGAATGCCCGTGTGCTTTCTGCTGTTGTTGTCGGTGGATGCGGCTCCATATGTTGTCTTTTGTCTCTCGTTCTCCAGCAGAGCTGCTCCTGACTCACTAGTTTACCCAGGTGAAGGGACGTGATGACAGGGTCATCGCCATGACAACCAGCCCAGCTCAGACGGAGCGGGAATAGATGAAGCGCAGCAGGCAGGCGGACAGCTGTGCGGGTGAACTGACTACAGCATCAGTCATCATCCCAAACAAACACTCACACCGCTGCTGCTTTAATGGTCTTCTCAGTGACCTTGATTTAGAGCTTCTGGTAGTGTTCTAGTCTTGTCTTATTCCTCGGCCCAAACCCAGTTACTTTTGGCACGCTAATGAAGACTGAATTGGGAAAATTACAGTAATAAATACTTCTTACCTTGCATTAAAAATTGTATTTTGCATTATTTAATCATGCTGTCATCTTTGCTTATGGATACACAGTTCCAGACACATTATTTCGAGCCAATCACCTGAGCCGTAAATGTCATGTGACTGATCACATGAAAATTTTTTAATTTTACACAAAAAAAGTCACTAACAAAAAAGACTGATAGACTGATGTAGATATAGATAGATGGATGGATGTATATATAGTCACTTATTATTATAGTTACAGTTATCATTAACAAACTATTAATCATTTTTGTTAATTGAAATAAAGCTGTAATAAATTAAAATGTAATAAATTAAAATATAAATATTAGGTTTAAATTTATGTTAGACTTAAACTTAAAAACCTTAAATGAAAATTAGAAATGTTGCAAATGAAATAAAATATGTTTCAGTTATACAATTACTAAAATAAATATATATTAAACAATAAATATTAAAAAACGAATAAAAATAAAACGTAAACTAAAATTTAAAAGAATACTGACAATCTAAAATTAAAATATGAAACTATTTTTAAAAATCAGCTAGTTTCTATCAACATTTCTCATTTTTATTTAATTTAATCTGATGTACTAAAACAACAATTTTTTAAATAATTTTTTATTCTTTGCTTTTATTGTTATTTTTATTTTTTACGCATCTATTATGATTACTTATTTTAATTCTTTATGTAAAGCAGTTTGAATAAACATCGTGTAAGAAATGTGCTTTACTGTATAAATGAATTGGCATAGCCTTAAATAAAATGAATAAAAACTATAAAGACATTTTGTAAAAAAAATTAAAAAAAACTAATAAACAAAAATAACAAAAACACAACAAAATAGCTAAAACTTTAAAATCAAATTTGAATTGGAAAATATAATAATAAAAAAATAAAAAAAAATATATATATATATATAAATAAAAACTATCAGATATAAATGTAAAATAATATAGACTACGGTTATGATACTTCCTTTTTTTGTGTTACATGCAAGAAAGAGTTGTGTTACTCACATAAGAAAGAAAATAAACCAGGTTTGGAAGGACATGTGGGCGAGGAAATGATTTTCATTTTAATTTTTGAGTGAACGGTTTCTTTCATTCAAGGGCAGAGCGAAGCGTAAGGAGCAGGTCAAACCCAGAGATACTGTAAATCAAGTTTACACTCCCAAACACACACACTCTCAAACAGCACCAATAAAAACCCATCTCCAGTGGTTACCTTGAGCGAGTCTGAAGAGATACTGGAGAATGAGATGCGAAAACAAGCAGTGTTTCGTTTAGAAAAGCCAAACTCTGCTGCTCACTTCCAGCCGGCCAATAAATGAGTCCTAATCCGTTCATTTGTGAGGATTTGCCTTCCTTCATGAGCCCTTTGTGCAGAGCTTCTGAGAGACTATTGACCAGAGCCCTGTACAGACCTTTATTTGTAAAGGACAATTAGATCGACAATTCAACCTGAAATACCTTTCACAAGCCGTTTTACTGGTGTAATGAGACTCATTTCTGAGTGAAACCGACTAATCACTAACAGCCATGTAGAGACTTTAGACAACTAACCGGATCATGAAAAGTGGGCGTTACCTACCGGAACAGAGTCACATGATTGGAGGAGGGACTGATGACATCAGCTGAAAGGGAACGTTGTTTCAGAGGTGAAGCAAGTTATTACATTTTGATTAAAGATCATGAAAATACTCATTTATTTACATTTTGGTCATTTAAGCAGACACTTTTATCCGAAGTGACTTACAGAAGGAATACAAGTGATTTCATTCATTCATTCATTATAAATAATAGCAATATTGGGATGTAATTTATTTATACTTGTAATTATTTTATTAATTTCATTCATTCATTATAAATAATAACAATATTTGACTGTTATTTATTTATATATTTATCCATCCATCCATTCATCATAAATAACAACAATATTGGGTTGTCATTTATTTATTATTTTTTAATTTAGTTCATTATTGTTCATAATAAATAACAATATTTATAAAAGTAATCAATTTACTTTTTTTAAGAAAAAAAATTAATTTTGATTTAAAGTTGATTTAACATGATTTATAAAGACAATCTGTTTGTGTTTATTCCAATTATTTTATTATATGTACATATTATTATTATTATTATGTATTAAACATTTGTAACTTTTATTATAATGCTGTTGCCACTGTTTAGAAGCAATAAGGCTGTGCATTGGTGTGTGCATTATTTTACAATAAAATAGACACAAATATTGCATACATAAAGATGTTTTTCTTTTATAAAAATAAAAGATAAAAAAGTGAATGTTTGGAGCTTGTATTATTTTAAATGATGTTCCAGGTGTCTGGGGAATAATGACTAAACTAAACTAAAATAAAATAAATAAAAATAAAATAACAAAACAATAAAATAAAATAAAAGTTATAAATCAAAAATAAAATGAAAAAAATTATTAAATTAAACGAAATTATAATTAAAATAACACAAAATAATACAAAAATAAAATAAAACAAAATAATCATAAAGATGTTTTTCTTTTATAAAAATAAAAGATAAAAAAGTGAATGTTTGGAGCTTGTATTATTTTAAATGATGTTCCAGGTGTCTGGGGAATAATGACTAAACTAAACTAAAATAAAATAAATAAAAATAAAATAACAAAACAATAAAATAAAATAAAAGTTATAAATCAAAAATAAAATGAAAAAAAAATATTAAATTAAACAAAATTATAATTAAAATAACACAAAATAATACAAAAATAAAATAAAACTAAACAAAATAATAAAATTAATTACATTAAAATTAACTAAAAACAAAATAAAATAAAATAAAATAAAAAGCATAGAAGACCTCAAAGATTGATTTGGATATTGCATATTTTGACCGACAGGAACATTTAAATCAATCGTACACTTAATGAGCAGCTAGTGAACATGGGCTGAAACACTAAAGGTGCAGCAATTAGAAGTTGAAAATAGATATATATAGAGAGAGAGAGAGAGAGAGATTTTTTATTTTTTTTTGGTTACAAAGCTGCCTTTTATCTTCAAGGAGTAATACAGACGGTGGAACTGTAAGCACTTCTACAAACTCTCACTTTTACCCATGAATCACATTTTCCCATCATCTCCGCTGTTAAGACGCCATGCAGCTGCACAAACTCGCTCCACGATTCTCCCACTCTCTCTCTCACAGAAAAGAAGTGCTAATGAGATTTCATCCAAATCGCTCACCTTTTGTCACAACTTCGCCAGCTCAGGAACATTTCGTATCTTTTCATAATACGCTCAATCACAGACTGAGCAAATTCACTTCAAGTCGAGGTTTGCGAGCAGAATATTGATCTGTTTCCTTGCCGAGCCACCGATTCATGAAACAAAAGAGCTCCTGGAGCTCATTTACATCCTCCCTACTGTAATAATGAGGCCTTTGACACCGGACCGAGCAGAAAACCCACGCAGCGTCAGAAAAGCGTAACCTTCAGAGGATGAATATCGTAATTATGCAATTATAATCAAAGGCTGAATATTCAAATCACAGAGTTATAATCAAAGGTTGCATATTATGATGTGATGTGCACAGAAATGCACAGCTTTAATGGTTTATGCATTGGATTTGTGGTTGAATTCGGTGAAGTGTTAAGGTAGGCAAGTTCGAGTCCGTCCGTTAACATAATTAGCTTCCCTTCTGGAAATGTCACTGTCGTAATCTGCTTAGTGGGAGCTGGTGAATTCATCTCCATTGTAATGAAGGACAAGCACAGACAGCCAAATACGCCAGCCATCTTTACCTCCAGGGGTCAATCAACATGCTATCATCCTAATGGATTTATCCCGTCCGTCCCGTACATCAGTGCTGCTGCACTCGCGGGTCACGGCACCAAAACACAGCACCGGTCTGTGCAATGCAAATAATACAATGCAACTAACCATATAATTATATGCAGAGCTGGAAGAGCAGAATAACTAGAGTTTTTTAGTTTTAAAAGGAAGAAACACATCAAGGATGTTTTTTTTTTTTGGTGATGACAAAGGTCATGCATTCAATAAAACCTTTTAGGATTTTGGTGCGAAAAATCTGTTACTGTCAAGGGTTTCGAATTTAGTAGAGATGCTATGACATGTCCCTACCAACATTCAGCCACTACTATTAAATTGTCCCTAGCAATAATTTTGATCAAACAATTAAATATATGTATCGTACCATTGATATTACCCGAGAAGTTAAAGAAATACACTAGAAAACTGTGCACTTTCAATGAAGCAACACAAAATAATGTTCTTTTTAGAAACATCATATGACCCCTTTAATACACGAGCAGAGTAAGAACATATGAGAGTCGAAGTGTTTCAAACATACGAGCACAGTTCAGATGAATGATAAAGTTTACCCTCTTTAACTTTGTTGTTTTGCTGTTTTGTGTTCATCTGCTTCTCCCATTTGCTCTTTTTACATTGACTATCACTCTATATAGACTAATAAAATCAGGTACAACAATTTCTCAAATATTTATTACATTAATTTAGCTCAGGACTTCGGAGCGGGTTTGCGAATCAATTGATTCAGATCTGAACTTCGGAGCGGGCTCGTGAACCAATTCGCGAATTGAAGGAATCTCGAAGTCACAATCTGAAATGATGGTTCGCGAATCATTATACAGATGGGACTTCGGAGCGCGGACCGTGACTCATTTGATTTAGAACGGAACGTTGGAGTGGGTTCGCAAATCTTTGATTCATATCGGAACAGGTTCGTGAATCATTTGATTTAGATCAGAACTTCGGAGCAGGTTTGCGAATCTTTTGATTCAGATCGGAATTCGGAGTGGGTTCGCAAATCTTTTGATTCAGATCGGAACTTTGGAGCGGGTTTGCAAATCTTTTGATTCAGATCGGAACTTTGGAGCGGGTTTGCAAATCTTTTGATTCAGATCGGAATTCGGAGCGGGTTCGCAAATCTTTTGATTCAGATCGGAACTTTGGAGCGGGTTTGCAAATCTTTTGATTCAGATCGGAACTTTGGAGCGGGTTTGCAAATCTTTTGATTCAGATCGGAACTTCGGAGCAGGTTCGCGAATCATTTAATTCAGATCTGAACTTCGGAGGGGTTTGCGAATCTTTTGATTCAGATCGGAACTTCAGGAGCGGGTTCGCAAATTTTTTTCTCTGATTTCTTTTTTATTATTATTATTAAACAGTAGAAAACATCAAACCATTAAGGCAGTGTGGTTAAAAACAAGGTAAATAAAAAAGAAGGAAAGAAAGTATACACAAATAGGCTACAAATCCCTTAAGAAAATTTACGTGTTTTTAAGTGACATGACATGTGGCCAAGTATGGTGACCCATACTCGGAATTAGTGCTCTGCATTTTTCCCATCCAAAGTGCACACACACAACAGTGAACACACACACACACACACCGTGA
>NW_015646355.1:292809-306513 GCF_001515625.1 Sinocyclocheilus rhinocerous | reverse complement strand
GCAAATCTTTTGATTCAGATCGGAACTTCGGAGCAGGTTCGCGAATCATTTAATTCAGATCTGAACTTCGGAGGGGTTTGCGAATCTTTTGATTCAGATCGGAACTTCAGAGCGGGTTCGCATATATTTGATTAATATCGGAACAATCGGAGCAGGTTCGTGAATCATTCGATTTAGATCAGAACTTCGGAGTGGGTTCACGAATCATTCCACAAATTTAATGATTCGCGATCCGCACTCTAAAGTCCTGATTTGAAATGATGGTTCGCGAATCATTATTCAGATGGGACTTCAGAGCATGGATCGCGAATCATTTGATTTAGATCGGAACTTCGGAGCGAGTTTGCGAATCTTTTGGTTCAGTTTGAAACTTCGGAATTGATTCGCAAATCTTTTGATTCAGATCGGAACTTATCACATGTAAGACAAAAATAATGTTTTCGGACATGAAAGCATATATGTTATCTTTAGTTTTGGTGTAAATTACTCACTAAACGTTAAACTGCTAATAATGTAAGCCACAGGGAGACTGTAGACGGCTGTGATTCATTGTGTTGCATTAATAGAAAGCCAAATAATATAAAGATTTGTAATGCAAAGTATTTTTCCAAAACTAAGTTTTATTAGTATTTTCATGCCGTGACGGTGAGGGGAACATATGTGAGTTAGCCACGCACACTTACTAGACCGTCTCATTCTAACATTTAATGCCGAGGAGGACTCAAGCTCACAAGAATCAGGAATCATTTAATTTAGATCGGAACTTCGGAGCAGGTTCACAACTCATTTAGCGAATTTGTGAATTTTATGATTTGTGATCCGCGCTCTGAAGTCATGATCTGAAATTATGGTTCGTGAATCGTTATTCAGATGGGACTTCGGAGCACGGATCGCAAATCTTTCTTTTTTTAAAAATATTAAACAGTACACAACATCAAACCATTAAGACAGTACAGTTATAAAGAACAAAACAAAGAAAAAAGAGAACGTATACACAAATACAAATCCCTTCAGAAAATTGACCATGGTTTTTATTAAAGTAAAAGTGTAGTAACCATGTTTTTTTTTGTTTTTTTTAGTAAAATCACAGTTTTACTACAAATACCATGGTTAAACTATGGTTTTCACTGCTTTAGGATTAACAGAACTTTGAATAGTTTCCATGTACTTTTCTAGATCAACTTTGAATAAATTTTTGATTTTTGTTTATGTATGTGAAATTTAGCTAGCATTGCCAAACAAGTGAATGAATCTTCCTCAGACAAGACAAAAACAGCAATTCACTTCAGTGTCTGATCAAATCCCTTCAGAAAATTGACCATGGTTTTTATTAAAGTAAAAGTGTAGTAACCATGTTTTTTTTTGTTTTTTTTAGTAAAATCACAGTTTTACTACAAATACCATGGTTAAACTATGGTTTTCACTGCTTTAGGATTAACAGAACTTTGAATAGTTTCCATGTACTTTTCTAGATCAACTTTGAATAAATTTTTGATTTTTGTTTATGTATGTGAAATTTAGCTAGCATTGCCAAACAAGTGAATGAATCTTCCTCAGACAAGACAAAAACAGCAATTCACTTCAGTGTCTGATTTATATCATAATCCATAAGCTTTTTGTGAAATTTGGAGAAACTCATTAATCTGTTGTTTGAGCTCTTCATATTTAAGGAGATAACTAAAGTTTTCAAAGTCGGACATTGCTTATGATTTTTTTGGGTGTAGAATTTGATAGAGATGCTGTGACATGTCCCAACCAATATCCAGCCACTACTAAATTATCCCTAGCAATAATTTTGCTCAATGAAATGCCTGTTGTCTGCCGTTATGTCCCCACATATATTTGCTTGCACTTCTGCATTCATTTCAGTACAGTTTTGGTTCGCCTATGGATGTCCAAAGTAAAATCGAGCCGTGAAGCAAACCCAGATGAGACTCAGTGTGATTCAAACACAAATCCTCTGCAAATAATATTCCATCTTCTTTTATTCCAATCAGACTTTGAAGAGACTAAGCTTGTGTCCTTCAGCCGTCTGCTGCGCTGGAGTTACAGCTGCGGCTGCTGATTTATATCGTCTGGAGGGGGATCTCAGCGCTTTGAAGGTTCATGCAAAGCGTCAGACCTTCAGCCACACACACGTTCAGGTCCATCCAACCGTTCCTCCGGCCTTGAGAAGCTCCATCAGTTCACATTCAGCATCACAGACCGATGAAATCACTCCAGACTCGATCCACTGAAGGACAGCAAACTCCTCTTACATCAGAGAATAATGGTACTCAAGACATTTAACTTCAATTAATGTAAAAATACAAATATGTTGCATGACATTTACTGCTGAAATACTACAGTAAAAACCTGTTGGTTAACAGTAGGCTTTCTTAAAATATATAGTGAAAAGCTGTAATAGATCTAATTGGGCATTTCATGTAATTTTACAGCAAAATACTGCTAAAATGTAGTTTGTTATACTGTTAACAAAGTATTTAAATTGAAATAGAATAAAATAATAATATTTTTTTTTTTGCAATTTATACCAGTGCTGTTATTGTTAACAAACTATTATTAAAAATATTTTTAATTGAAATAAAGCTGAAATGAAATAAAATATATATTAGACTTAAACTTGAAATAAATTAGACATGTTAATAAAAAAAAATAAAAAATAAAAATATATATATAAAACTTTATTTCAGCTAGTTTCCAAGGCAACATTTCTAATTTTCATTCAGTTTAACTTTGTGTACTAAAATAACTAAAACTGTAATAACATTATTAAAATATAAAGTAGGAATAAAATAAAATATAAATATTAGATTTAAAATTATATTAGACTTACACTTGAAAAAAATAGACATGGTAATAAAATATAAAAAACAACAAAACAACAAAAAACTATTTCATTTAGTTGCTAAAGCAACATTTCTCATTTTAATTCAGTTTAACTTGATGTACTTAACTAAAACTACAATAAAATTAATAAAAATGTAGCTTAAAATAAAAAAGTTAACTGAAATGAAATAAAATGTATTAAATAAAAAAAGCGATTATCAGTGAATAAAAGCTTAAATTTGATCTGTTCCTCACACGAAGCAATCAGAGGCATGGTGCTATTCTGTCAAGTTGGAACAAAATCAGAACTATTCTTGGTGAAGTATTCCTTTAAATGGCCTAAAATAGGCTGATTTAATATTAAACAAAAACAACTAATTAACAGCAGTCACAAACTAAACCAGAGTGAGCCAGAGCACCGCAATTCTGTCAATAAAAATAGCACTTTCTGCAATGCCATGAGAGCTTATCTGGATCTCTTCAGTCAGCAGATGATTTCCAGTGTTTTTCCCTCCATGCATGTAAACACAGGCTGATTTCCAGTAAGGATGTGGTCAGAGATGTCAGTGCAGGAGTGGACAGCTGTTACTCAGAGCTCATCTGGCCACATCACAGACCTGAAGAAGCGGAGCGAGTGACAAAATCAATGCTGAACTGCGGAAGTAGAGGATACATTTCTGGAGAAATGAAGTGTAGCGTTTGTCCGTTCATAACTCGTTTCTTCTCGTCCCGTGATCTTCTGGTCTACAGATGTGGCTCAGGTTTCAATGCATGTCTGTGCATGGGACTTTTAGTTTTCACCTCTTTTGTGGTCCAGCAGGTGAAAATGGTGCGTCTGATCACTTTCTCCAGTGTTTTTACAGTTAAGCTAAAACCATAAAAAACTTGTTGCTTGAAATAAAATGAATGTTAAATGAAATAACAGAAATAGTAAACAAAACATTAAAAAAAAAACTAAATGAAAATTAGAAATGTTGCCTCAGCAACTAGCTGAAATAAAACTTGACGTACTAAAATAACTAAAACTGAAATAAAAATGAATAAAAACTACATAAACATAAAAAAAATGTGTAAATGTCAAAAACACAAAATTACTACAATTTTAAAATTGAAAAAGGAACATATAAAAAATGGTGCATTGGATCACTTTCTTTATTATAGTTAACTGAAACTTAAACTATAACCATTAAAAAATCCGCAACTGAAATAAAATTATAAATATATAAAAAAAAACTATATAAAAATATTTAACAAACTAATTTTATATCAGCTATAGTTGTCAATGCAACATTTCTAATTTTCATTTAGTTTTACTTGATGTACTAAAATGACAAACTGAAATAAAAACTAATAAAAAAAACTACATAGAAATACTTAAAAAATGTACTTTAACTTAAAAAAAAATTAATTAATTACTAAAATACTACTACTCGTGACTCGCTTTTTGCTGTTTATTTTCTTTATTATTTGTTATTTATATTTTAGTTTGTAATTATTTTTGTTTTTAATTTATTATTTTGCTAAAATGAGCTTAAGCAACAGAATTCGTGAACATTGTGAACAATCCACTTAAATGTGTAAAATTGACCGTAATCATTTTGTGTTGGGACTACATCCTCCCTATATGATCATGAACATAATGCCATTTTTACTTATTATCTGACAGAGAAACGTTCAACAAAACAATTAAGATAGTTGTATTGTAATTGCATAGAGACGATTTACTTAATTTAACCAAACTGCTTTTTGAGCATACGATTTGATGAATCATTCACGTTTTTAATACTTAGTTTTTCATAACATTTCTAATATCATTATGAGCAATAATAGTAAACACTACTACTATGAAAATGCCAAAGAAAAGTCTATATAATGCTGTCTTCTGCTGTAAATATATATTATCTGGTGCATTCACATCAGCACGAAGACGATTACTCAAACTGAATGCAGCAACGTTCACATTTTTAACACAACATTTTAGTTTTCTATCCTGTTTGCCCTTCAAGCATGTTTAATGCAGTCTGCTTTACAGAATTATTAGTTACATAAATCAGCATCGGCTACTGTAGCGCATTATTGCAGTTAAAGGTTAGGAATGAAAGGCATTCAGAACGTGTTGAAGTTCTTCTCTTCAGCTGCGAGGTTGAAGGGCAGAGAGTTGAGCTCTTACTGAATCAAGGGAAATGCCATTCCCAGAATGCACCAGAAAATGAAGATTTATACTGGCCCTAAAGCAGCACCGTTCAAAAAAAAAAAGATATGAAATTTGACCAAAGAGCTAATTTTTATAAAGGTTTTAATCAAGGTTTAATGGGCTAGATCTCATTTCCACGTTGTAAAGCTTCTTGAGTTCTTGGAGAATTTGTGAATACATGTGTGCATTTATTTAGATTTAATAAACCTTCAGCTTTAGTTATGAATTCATCACAATCACTCCAACAGAACAAAACAGAAAAGGGTCATTCGTGTCAAACAGGAAGCCAATCTTATATCAAACTTATAGAATTATGTATAAAAAAGCCCCAAAAGTGAGGATGTTTTTGACAGAAGATGAACTAAACTCCCAAAATGCAACTGAAGCTCCCAGAACGAAGGAAGAAAACTAGCCTGATGCATACAGGGGAACTTCCAAGAAAAAATTCAGCTTAATATAAAAATTATGTTATTATTAACTCACCCTCATATCATTCCAAACCTGCATGGATGTTTAAAAAGATATTACAGCTTGGAATATAATGCACAAGTCATATGGATGCTTTATGGGGGTTTTTTGGACTATAAACATGCATGTAAAAGAGCTGCATGAACATTCTTCAAACAATCCTCTTTTGTGTTCATCAGAAAAAAAAAATGGTAGCATGCAGGTTTTAAAAGAATAATCCATCCGAAGATGAAATTTGTCATCGTTTATTCACCTCTGATGTTTCCAAACCTGTATGAAGACAAAAGAAGGTAAAAGGGAGCCGAAAGTATTTGGTGATCACAGTATCTTCTTTTGTGTTCAGGGTTTGCAAACAGGTTGGGAATGGCATGATTGCAGAATTGTAATTTTTGGGTGAACTGTCCCTTTAAGTGACAGAATAATAACAGAATTCACATCTCTCAGTGAAATATTCCTTTAAAAATAATAATAAATATGTTATGCAAATCATTTCCCTCACCTGTACAGTTATTTGCTCTCATATCTAGTTCTGCTCTTTTATCCTTGAGAAATCTGCCTCAAACACACAGCGCCCCCTAGCGGATCATGTGTTTGTGACTGAGCTCACACCTTCAGCACAGATGCAGTTTCATTTCAATCTGTACAAACTGATTTCATATCAATGCTAAACAGAAGAACCGGATCAAGCACCTGCAGCGGAGCGTCTTTCGTGTGTTCAGTGTCTGTCTTTAGATATAAAGACGTGTTTATCTCCAGAATCTTCTGGAAGGTTTGGGAATAATCTCCGACTCTTTTCCCAACGCTGACGTGGTCCGAGTGTGGAAGAACTTCACTGTTCACTGAGTCCAGAGCTATTTCACAGACAGCAGCAGATTTATCTAGATGGCGGGAGACAAAGAATGATTCAATTTCCATCATACAAATGTACTTATTTGACCTCTGATTATAAAATGGATATTTACAGCTCTCCCAGATAACAGGAAACATTCTCAGAAAGATTCTCTCAAAAGTATGAACGAATTTTCTTCAGTAACGCTAACAGAACGCTCGTTTAGAATTTTCTTGTCTTTCATAACGTTCTCTAAACAATAACATTATTTATACATCATTTTCTCTAACAGTTATGAACGTTTTCCCAGTAACATTAGTAGAATGTTCGTTCAAAGTCTTTAACAATGTATCTATCTTCTGGAAGGTTTGGGAATAATCTCCGACTCTTTTCCCAACGCTGACGTGGTCCGAGTGTGGAAGAACTTCACTGTTCACTGAGTCCAGAGCTATTTCACAGACAGCAGCAGATTTATCTAGATGGCGGGAGAGAAAGAAAGATTCAATTTACATCATACAAATGTACTTATTTGACCTCTGATTATAAAATGGATATTTACAGCTCTCCCAGCTAACAGGAAACATTCTCAGAAAGATTCTCTCAAAAGTATGAACGAATTTTCTTCAGTAACGCTAACAGAACGCTCGTTTAGAATTTTCTTGTCTTTCATAACGTTCTCTCAACAAAAACATTATTTATACATCATTTTCTCTAAAAGTTATGAAAGTTTTCCAGTAACATTAGTAGAATGTTCGTTCAAAGTCTTTAACAATGTTCGCAAAACGTTACCATAGAAACATTATTTATTCATCATGTTCTCTCAAAGTTACAAACATCCTTCCAGTAACGTTTGTAGAACACTCATTATAAGTTATAATAATAATAATAATAATAACGTTCTCAAAGCGTTAACACAAAAACATTTATACATCACTCATGGAACATTTTTCTGAAACATTTTAATTGGATGTTGGTCTAATGTTTTTTAAACTTTACTACTGTTCAGAGTAACCTTCCCAAAATGTTTGCAAAATGATAAAATGGAATATTCCCTTAACGTTTAATAATGTTCTCTAAATGTTACTACATGACGTTATAAACATTCGTCCAGTAACGGTCGTTCAAAATGATCTGGTTTTTAATAATGTTCTCAAAACGTTACCGCAAAAACATTATTTATACATTGTTCAAGTAACATTTTTCTTAAAATTTATGAACGAACATTTTTCTAGTGTTGGCGCCAATAGAGTTCGATCCCGTCGCCCCTCTCTCTCCTACTTCACTTCACGTCTACATACTATCCTATCCTAATAAGGGCAAAAAACGCCAAAAAAACAAACAAACTTTTTCTAGTAACGTTAATAGAATGTTCATTCTAAGTTATCTGGTTTATAATAATAACGTTCTCAAAACGTTAGCACAAAAACATTTATACATTATTCATGGAACACTTTTCTGAAACATTTTAGTTGTACGTTTGTCGAACCTTTTTTAAACGTAACTACTTTACTGGCTTCAAATGGTTCAGGGAACATTCAAATGTAACATTCCCAAAATGTTTAATAATGTTCTCTAAACGTTAGTACAAAAACATCTCTCAAAGTTACAAACAAACATTCATCCTGTAACGCGAGTAGAACGTTCCCTCAAAGCTATCTGATCTTTGATAACTTTCTCTAAACGTTTTTACTATCTAGTTGGTACTAACTAGTTACTACTAATTAGACAGATCTTAGAAAATTCAAAAGTAACATTTCTACAATGTTTGCGAAATGATAAAATGGAACGTTACCTTACCGTTTTCTCTCATGTTCACACAACCAAAAAATTGAATGTTTTGAATGTTATTTAGAAGTAACATTTTCATAACTTGATGGGAACGTTGGAAAAACATTCTCTGAATATATTTGTGTTAGCGGGGCGTGATAAGCACCTGTTCCATGGAGGGACATGCGATGATCTGCAGGTCTTCGCCGCTGTACTCCTTCTGCAGTAACGCATGCAGTCTCTGGAACACCTGCTGGACGTTGTTCTGAAACAGCATGTGATTGACTGGATATCATTATCCTGCTGGGTGAGCACTGCATTATGGGCAATTGACTCTTTGCTTAGCTCCGCCTTAAAAAGTTAATGACTGATCCTACCTTAGCAACCGTTGCTATTTACCATTCTATAAGACAAACGTTTTGCGCTTTCTCCAAACATCCTATCAGTGTGTTTGGAAGCTTATAAACTGGATTTTCAGGCTGAAAACAGTGTTGTTATTGTTAACTAAGACCAAAACTAAAAAAAAAAAATACATTAATTGAAATACATTAAATGTTAACAGAAATAAAATAGAATACAGAGAAAAAAACAAATTAAATGAAAACAAGAAATTTTGCTGTCACAACTAACTAAAATAAAATAAGCTGAAGTACTAAAATTACTAAAATGACTAAAATCTTAAAAAAACAACTAAAACACCCAACAAAATTACTAAAATTAACTCAAGTTATTAATTCAAATATTAATAAATACTAATATCATTATTACATTCAAATAACAAATTAATAAGTACTACTTTTCTTTTTAATAAATACTAAGATAGTACAGTAATGATACTGAAACTCTGCAATGTATTTCTATGGGATGTTCTGTACTGTGTCAGTAACCAAAGGGAGCAAAGTTTAGCAAAAGGTCAGTATAAACACAGACTTGATTACATAATTAGTATTTTATGATTAGGTTCAAGAAATACAGACTTATAAACAATACTAAGAAAAGGCATGATACTCACCCTGACGGGCTTGAACAGGATGAACTCTGTGTCCTTATTGGCCAGATATAAAGACAAGCTCTGTAAGGTGATGGGCAGCTTGGTTTTCAGTATGCGATAGGTGGCCATCACAATGTCATTAATTTTGGCTAAAAGTACAGAAAACACATTCTCATTAACAAGTGCAAAAACCTCAAAACAACACACCCAGTCATACGTCTCTGTTTGTGAAAATAATTTCTGCCTCGTTATAGTGTGATTGCATGAATACTACAAAGTCTGTCAAAAATATGTACGGGTTATATTTCACCCCAAAATTGAAAGAAAAAAAATTACACAATGAAAATTAAGCATACTGTATTTTCAGGACTAACAAGATTTTCTCAGCAGATTTTCACACTAAATTATCATTAGTGTAATGCAGAAAATGTAAAAAAAATGTTTTTATATTGGTAGTATCTAGTGCCTTAAATTCATGCTAATTTAGAAAAAAAAATTAACATCAAAACCATACATATATATTATTTGTATTACTGTATTTCAAAAAAGGGGAAAAAAACCTAAAAGATTTATATATATGTGAAATTCAGTAATTAAGTTAATTCTGTAAAAGTAGTTATACCATTATAATCTTGCCCGTGAAGAAAAAAACAATAGAACCCCTCCCAAAGCAATATATATTACCGTTACTGATTCCAAATTATATAAAAAAAATTGTAGTTAGTAACATTATCCTATACATTGCACATTTCAGGTAATATAATCAGACTACTTTTTGATTACTTTGGATGTAACGTGTTTATCACATTGATTTAAACAGGAAAATCTTGTACCATATTGATATGAAAATACAAGGAGACAATACATACATGAAGTACAATAAACATTACATTGCATCAAGGTTTAGGAACTGCAGTGGGTTTCTGAGTTTAATGGAAAGCTAATTTAATAAATTAAATTAAATAAAAAAAATTTTAAACTACATCTTTCAGTCAAAATAAAACACTTAAAATATGAAATATTATAGCTGTTTACCTGCTTTATAATGTGAATAATATGTAAACATGTAACCCATAAAAAAGTAAATGTAATCTGATTACTAGTATTTTAAAATATTACATTTTTGGAATCTGATTACGGAATCCAGATTACATGTAATCAGTTGCCGACCCATAATGCACTGCAGGTGCGGGAGTGAGAATTTCCAAGTGAATCCTGACCTTGGTGAGAAACTCCTCCAGGTTTCCCACAAACATGTGCGTCTGCTGCTGTATGAACTGCTCACAGCTGGACTTCAGGTGTCGGTCCACTAAGCATTGTGCTTTGGTACTTTTAATATGAAACAAAGTCTCAGATTTCAAATTATGTCCATTGTATTGCAGTATTCAAACAATAAATGCCGTTTTGGCGCTGTTTAATGTGGAGTGACAGATCGCTGTAGCGCCTCAGTGAACAGATCATCTCCTCCACTTTATTACTAGTTATAGCACAAAATAAACATGATTAAGCATCCGAAGGTAAGTTAAAACAAAGAGTACAACTTTACAATCCATATCCTGTCCCATGTAACCGCTCAATCAGTGTTCCAGCCGCGCAAAGACGTCAATATAACGGCTTGTAAACAATGTCACGCAACGTCACAATTACCTCAGAAACAAACATATTCAACTTTTATTATAAAACTTCATTAAGTGTAATTTAAGCAATTCAAGCCTAAAAAATCAGTTAGTTTTTAACCTTCAATATCATAGTAATGTAGTACCAACTGACTCTCATGTATATTTTACAGCATTAGTTAAGATAATTTTTTTCCTTGAGAAAATTTGGCATGTGTACCTGATATATATATATCCAAAATAATCGATATTGAATCTAATCGAATCGCAAGCTTGTGAATGAGTATCGAATCGAATCGTGAAATTTGTGTCAAAAAACCCCAGCCCTATTAGTTACCCCCCCTCACAAAGCCAATTTTTACTCATATTGAGTAACAAACCAGTAAATATTACATAAAACAAATCATTCTGCATTATCTTTCATAACATCAACAACTCGAAGCTATGCACACATTCAGGGAATATCTTTTTTTGAGATATTTGCGTTAAAATGCTGAAAAACACTCTAAAAACACCAATTTATATGTATAGGTATTAAATATCTAAAATGCACCAGTCAAATCTGTCACACTCATTCTGTCAGAGCTGTGAACATCTATTAAAAAAAAAGACCAGCGATCATTCAAATCCACCCAAACCTCACAAAAGCGTGGCTGTTACCTCTGGTCTTCTTCAGATCCAGAGAGATCTCTTTAATGGCGAAGTCGGCGTGGAACGGGGCGATCTGCTCGCGCATGATCAGGAGATGTTTGATGAGAAAGAGCTGCCCATCTATTTGATTCTGTGAAGAAAGTACAGCAGGTTCAACACGTCTCTCGGGAATTAAACCACTTTTAAAACCTTACTGACCAATCCTGCCTCAGCCAGTGTTTCTGTTTCTGACAAAGCTTCTCATATAGGAATCCTGTGTTTTTTACCAAACGTTACACATAATATACCAAAAAATATGCACAATATAAGATTTAAAAATCTCAACTGCTTGATTGTTTGTAGAGTTGCATAATCTATATTATCACCCAGCAATATATTTAAAGTTGAATAATAGTACATCAAACTTTATTTGCATTTATACACAGTACTTACATAAAACAATATGTTACCCTGGACCACAAAACCAGTCATAAGGGTCAATTTTTCAAAAATTGAGATTTATACATCATCTGGAAGCTGAATAAATGCGCTTTCCATTGATGTATGGTTTGTTAGGATCGGCTACAAATATACCCCAGCGACTTCAGACTGCTTTTGTGCTCCAGGGTCACATATATATGCTATACAACAAATATCGGCTGTGTGATTGCTTAAATCACTGCAAAATGTAACTATATTATCGTCCAGCTCAATATATAAAGTTGGATATATATTATATTTAAGTTTAAACACATATAGTGCACTCATGTAAAGCAGCATAAAGTATATGGTAAATCTCAACTGTTTGATGGTTTATATATCATTGCAAAATGTAACTATTATCATCTAGCCCTAATCTGCTAAATGTGACTATAAGGCATGAATATACTGAAGATATGAAGATATTATAAACAATAACTTCATGATTTTATGTAAAGCTGCTTTGAAACAATGTGTATTGTACAAAAGGCAATAAAAAAACAAAAAACCTGACTTGAAATTTAATATGGTAAAATGTTGTTTATGGGTCACAATTACGGAATTAATTTCTCAGGATGGATGGATGGATGGATAGAATTAAATAAACAATAATTAAGTTATTTTATAATGACAGTGCATTGAAGATTTGAAAATAACTATAAATTATATTCAATCACTGCATTTTTTTCCAGAAAGATGCAGTGGTAACCTTAACATTTTATTTTAGACTTTAACATTTGTAAATGATCTAAAGCAAAATAGTGCAAGTGCTATAACAAGTCTCAGTTAGCTTAACACAGTACATGTAACAAGGTTTTCTTTTTAAATTATATAATAAATAAGAATAGAAAAAGAATAGAGCAAGCTAGTGTCATACTCATGATTTTATGGCATCAATTACTGTTTATTTAATCAGAAACAGTCTAAATATTATTTGTGTATTTTGCATTCATTTTATTAGAAGTAGGCCAACAGCGCCCCCTACGGAAGTAAAACTCCTTAGAGAACAGCATTAGGACCCGGGGGAGGCTGCCACTGCAGGTGCTGTTACTGTTGACTCTAACATACACTGAAGGTCATTCTATCCATGCATTCTCAGATTAAATGCAGAGATCCAAAACCGTGAATATCACCATTCAGGCAAAAACTTTGCTTCAAGAATGAGCCACACTGCTGACGTGATCTAATCGCTAGCACACCCTGAGCACATGTGAGTTAATGTATTCCTCTTATCGGCAAGACATATCGGCATAATTTTTCATATCGGGCTGATGCCGATATTTACATTTAAAGCCATTATCGGCCGATTCCGATATCAGTCCGATAATATCGTGCATCCCTAATAGATAGATAGATAGATAGATAGACATAAAAATTACTAAAAATAAATAAATAAATAAATATAAATGAACTAAAAAGAAAAAAAGAAAATTATTAATACATATTAAAAAGTTGTTTCTGGGTCATTTACAATAGATTAATAAATAATATATTTCTCAGGATGCATAAATAAATAAAATTTAAATTACAAAAAATATATATTTTAAAAAAATAAATAAAATTCATACATTAATAAAAAATAAAATTATTAATGAAAAAATGTTTCTGGGTCATTTACGATAGTGGAGTGAATTTCTCATTTCTGACAGATTGTCCTGTGTACAGATAAGATATAAACGCCTCACCTTGTTCTTCTGAATGATATCAGAGGCTTTGAGGAGAGACTGGATGCAGGCAGACAGAGCTTCCTGTGACAGACCCTGAAACACCGCCCTCTACAGGACACACCAGACAAAACAATCACTCACTCGCGGCATCTCAAACCACATATTACAGTTGTGCTCAACATTATTCATACCCTTGGTAAATATGATCAAAGAAGGCTGTGAAAATAAATCTG
>NW_015646355.1:291999-292345 GCF_001515625.1 Sinocyclocheilus rhinocerous | reverse complement strand
AATAAATATTTTTCTCTAATACAGTAAGAGGACGTGTGTCTATATCGTCCTAATGCACGGTGAGGAGGATCACAGCTGGAGAACTGCAGAAAATAGTTGAGTCTTGGGGTCAGAAAGCCTGTTGTTTGGGAGGGTTTCAAGAAAAAACTAGAAAAGAAAACGCTCTCATTCAAAAACAAACTCCTGCATATTTATTTGCTAGACACGACTGGAGCTTTAAACGGGACTGGGTTCAATGGTCAGATGAAACTAAAAACAATTAGCTTTTTAGCAGCAAACACTCAAGATGGGTTTGGTGCACACCGGGATAAAAAAGTACCCCATGTGTACAATGAAATATACTGCT
>NW_015646355.1:286029-291944 GCF_001515625.1 Sinocyclocheilus rhinocerous | reverse complement strand
TCATATTGCGGTATTTTAAAAATTCATATCATAACAAAAATAAACACCGGTATTCGGTATGAACCGGTATACCGCCCAGCACTACTGCTGGGTCTTTAATGTTGTGGGCCAGATTAATTTCCACAGCCTTCTTTGATCATATTTACCAAGGGTATGAATAATTTTGAGCACAACTGTATCTTCCGTCTTTCACAAGGTTTCTGAAAATACCATAACCGCTCGTTAATACGAAAACAATAACAATACTACTACTACTACTACTAATAATAATAATAGTTATTTAAAAAGCAGATTCAACTTGTTTTTGTCAAGTTTGAATGATTTTGTTGTGCGTTTTGTCATTTTATATATATATATATATATATAATTTCAGTTAATGTGTTTTTTATTTCATGTAATGAAAATGGTTTTAGTTTCAGTTAACTATAATAACGCTTGGGTGAATAAAAGATGACAAAACGTTCATGTTTGGTGCTCTATCAGCACTAAGATTTAATTTAGATTTAGATTTAATATACTAATTTAATTAACCACAAGATCAGAAAAAAAAAAATCTGATACTAAATTATTGAATATTGTTTATACATATTAATTATTAAAACAGTGCCATTGGGAAACTATAGATTGGTCTTTTTGCATTCATAAATGGTTAATTATTAAATGAACATAGTTGTTAATTAATTTTGTAATGATTAGTGGTGTGTGAGACTGACGTCTATGCAGCGGTAGAGTTTGGAGAGACACACGAGCGTCCGTCTGACGGTGGGATACCACATGCCATGAAGATCTGCCGGAGAAACTGTGCTGTGTGCGCGCGGATCTGCAGGAGAAACACAGCGTACCGTCACCACCGTCCACGACGAGCTGCTGATCACAGAAACTGTGTCCCGACAAACACTCACCAGAGCTGACGAGCTTCTTATTATCAGACTCCTCCAGCTGCACGTCAGAGAAAGAGCTGCTCGAGGTCAGCTTCATCTGCTCCTCCTTCAGACTCTGAGCGATTTTCTGCAACAGAATACACTCTTCAAAACACTACTGGACACGGACTAGATTTGCATTTGAATAAAAAAATAAAAGAAATAAAAGAAAAAGTGAAAATGAATAAAAAAATAAATAAATTCAAAAATAAAAAATATTAAAAATAATAAAAATAAATACATTTAAAAAATAAAAAAATTAATTGAAAACGAAAATGTAAAAAAATAAAAAAAAAAAATAACATTTAAAATGATAAAAATAAATACATTTAAAAATTAAAAATTCAAATAAATACAAACTGAAATAAAAATAAATACATTACAAAATAAAAATAAAAACAAATAAATAAACTATTGAAAAAATTAAATTAAATGAAACAATTCTAAAATAAATAAACTAAAAAATTAAAAAAATTAAATAAACTACAAAAATGTGAAAAAAATGAATAACAATTGAAATATAAAGATATACAAAATTAGATAAATTAAAATATAAAAAATAAAACTTAAAAAATACAAATAAATAAATGTAAAAAAAATTTTTTTTATAGAATAGAAATAGAAATAAATAAATTACAAAAATTAAAAATGAATAAATAAATTACAAAAATAATAAATGCAATAATAATAATAATAATTAATAATTAAAAGCTGGATGGATTCATAAAGGAAACAGTCGGCTTTCCAGGCAATATTATTTTAGTATAAATGAAACACTATTACTGTTTCCACATACATTTTTGTTTAAGTTTCAATATTTTTTGTTGTTTTACATACACACATACACACACAAACATACATATATATATATATAGACCAATTTGGAGTAGACGTCACAGTTACGTCACTTGCAGCTGCGAGCATTGTGGTGGCAAAAAAACCCTGGGAACAACTGGAGGGAAACGGGTAAAATCCATGGAATAAGATAAAAAATGTATTGTTGTGCTTTTGGATGTCAGAATCAGAGTGCAAATAATTTTTATAGAATAATGTCATAAAAGACGCCATTTGAAGCTAAACGCAGACGTTTAAATGGACAAACTATGGATGAAACCTGCTACGATTACCCTACTTTTAAAGCATAAATTTGATTTAAACAATAGGTCTATATAATATTCACATAGGGGACATATTGTATTAGCCCTACTGTTAAAGCATGGAATACTATTTAAACCTGTAACATTTTACATTAGATTTAGCCTACCTATTTTATCTCACAATTCTGACTTTTGTTTCTCATTTACCTCAACAATTGCGAGTTTGCCAATTCTGAGGGGAAAAAAGCCAGAAGTGTGGGATATAAACTCATGATTCTGAGCCGAGGGGAAAAGAGAGAATGACGAGTTGATTTTTTTTCTTATCAGAATTGTGAGATATAATCTCGGAATTGCAAGAAAAAAGTCCAAATTTTTAAATAAAAACTCAAAAGGTACCTTTTTTTATTCTTTTATTCCATGGCTTGCTTTAAAACACGCATTTTCTGCCACCAGATAGACTCCGCCCACAAAAACGTCATCACTGTTTGCAAACACTGAAATTGGTCTATATATATAAGTTTGTGTTACTTTAGCATATCAAGTTAAACTACAAGAAAATGAGAAATGTTGTGAAAAAGCATAAACTCATTGATCCCCAGCATCCCTGGACTAACAGCATCTCAGAAGTGCTCTGCTCGCTGACCTCCATCATCTCTAGTTTGTCGGGGTAGGCCAGGTCTCCCGGCGCAGGCTTGTATCCGAGGATGTCCGTCTGGATGTAGATGTGTGTCCTGTAGACCAAACGCTCCTGAACGTCCTCCAGCATCTGCTTCACCACGGCGTCAAACGCTGCCAGCTGCACCTCTGAGACAAACCCTACTGCTTCATTATTCATTCACTCACTTTTCAACACCAAGGCTATTTTCATGGAGATCTCAGAATAAAATGACACAAGGCATACAACTAACAAAAAGCTATAAAAGACGTTTCAGACAAAAATTCTAAAATGCATTCAGGTGATACATTTTTAAATAAATCAGTTAGACACACCTCTGAATAAAACAGCTGTCTATTTACATTAAAAACAGTACAATCCAATAAAATGTGACCCTGGAGCACAAAACCAGTCATAAGGGTCAATTTTGTGAAATTGAGATTTATACATCATCTGAAAGCTGAATAAATAAGCTTTCCATTGATGTATGGTTTGTTAGGATCGGACAATATTTGGCTGAGATACAACTATTTGAAAATCTGGAATCTGAGGGTGCAAAAAAATCTAAATATTGAGAAAATCATCTTTAAAGTTGTTCAAATGAAGTTCTTAGCAATGCATATTACTAATCAAAAATTAAGTTTTGATATATTTACGGTAGGAAATTTACAAAATATCTTCATGGAACATGATCTTTACTTAATATCCTAATGATTTTTGGCATAAAAGAAAAATCTATAATTTTGACCCATACAATGTATTGTTGGCTATTGCTACAAATATACTCCAGAGACTTAAGACTGCTTTTGTGCTCCAGGGTCACAAATATGCTTCATTTTTGTTTCTTCACCTTTTAGTAAATATCCATGTGTAAGTCTCGTCTGACCTAAAAGATACCTTGGTCATACTTAGATTTAAAATGAGTAAAACATATTTTTCTTACTCTAGGATTTGTTTCATATAGCTTATTTTCATGACATTCGTCCCAATCTGCCACAAGTCATTAATATAAGAGTTTGTCATCTTGTTGTTCTGGCTGGTGAGATCTGTGATGGTGGCGTTTATACAGGGACTGAGCAGGACTTCCCTCTGCTCCAGATAACACTGATGAATCTCATCCAGCAGCTGCTGATACCTGACACACACACACACACACACTGGTTTGTTTGCAAGCAGCCTGATTCAACACACATTAAAACTAATAACAAACATAAAAATAAATCAATACAAAAGTAAAATATATAAATTGAAAAATAAATATTATTCTGTCAAACATGTTGTGTTTCATGGAGGAAAGAAAATAATTTCTAAAATAAAATAAAAACTTAAAATATATAAATGGAATAAATGAAAATAAATTACATAAAATAAAAAATAAAGTTTTATAAATAGAACTTATAATATATAATGTATACCTTTAATAAATAAAAATACATACAAAAACAAACTAAAACATAATATAAATAATTACAAAATAAATGCAACAAAATTATTAATTAACAAAATTAAAAATAAATAGATACAAACAAAAAATAAAAAATGAATAAAATAAATGAAAACAAATTAATTAATATATAACAAATAAAATAAAAATGAAAAATAAATAAACAAACAAAAATAAACTAATAAATAAATATTATTCTGTCAAACATGCTGTGTTTCATGGAGTAAAGAAAATAATTTTGGGTCAGAATAAAACAACAGTAAATGAAAAGAGTTTTCATATCTGGGTGAACGGTCTTTAACCTCCAGTTTCATGACAAGTTTGGAAACAAGAAGATCCAGAACAGGGTTATTATACAGTAGTTAACTAAAACTAAAATTAAAACCATTATTATGTAATTATGAATTATGTAATTTCCTGTAAAAGATCAATAAAGTATCAATCAATCCATCAATAAAAAATAAAATAAATAAAGAAATTAAAAATAACCAAAATTAATTAAAATATTAAAAATACTTTATTTTAGCTAGTTGCCAAGGCAACATTTGTGATTTTGATTTTGTTGTTATATGATAAAAAAACAATTTTAAATATGGAATGCATGTGCATAGAAATGAGAATTATCAAAAAATAAATCACTCACTCTGGGATTTTGTTGGACCGCTGTTCAACTTGTTCAATGAGCCTCTGAAACAAAACAAAAAATCACATAAAAATAAAAATAGACTTATAGAAGAGCCAAATCAAACAATCCGGTCTGATGTCAAACGAGTGTTTGCACACAAGTCTTACTCGAACTTTGGGTGCCGCTGCTCTGAACTTCACATAGTAGAGCGTGAAGGCGTTGTCTGCGTTCGGAGCACCCAGCGGGTCCTGCTCGGGACATATTCAATAAACAAACCGGAAATGATCCAATCGTCTGTGATCTAATCATCAGCAAGCTTTAGTTTCTATTAAACGCACCCTTTTGGTGAGCTGAGCCGTGAGGTTCTGCAGGCTGCTGACCGTGTGGCTCTTGATGAGGAGCATGGCTCTGGACAGACACTGCCTGAATTTGGTCAGATAGACTGGGTAGTCTTTAAAATGTGGCTGAAAGAAAGAAAGAAAGAAAGAACCATTATGAGGAATATGCATGTGTGAAACATTGAGAGATTCTAATTTGGAACACAAGAGGAGAATACTGCAACACTGTAGCAAGCGTTTGGCTTACATGTGATGAGACGTATTCTATGCATTCGTCTAGTTTGGAAAGCATCGGGATGAATCCCTCGCTGTTCACTGATAATGTCGGGGAGTTCAGTTTCTACAGGAGAGATCAAACCGATGCATAAACAGACAATAAACACATGATCAACACATTCTGGAAACAGCAGCAGAGCGTCACCGTGTTTATGTTTTCCAGTTCATTAAAATATGAGAGTTTCTGTTGGATGCTCTCAGCCAGATCCACCAGCTCTGACTGTCAACACAAGAGAGAGAAGACAAATACACATCATTCATCAATGTACATGAACACTCCTTTAATTACATACACTAACAATGTCGTTATATTATTATAATGACAATAAAGTTTCTATGATTTTACTTTGTTTTTTTTATGTTTAAAAAAAAAAAGACGTCTCTTCTGCTCACTAAGGATGTATTTATTTGATCAACTATACAGTAAAAATTGTCAAATATTATTAGAATTTAAACTAGCTGTTTTCTATGTGAATATCTGTTAAACTGTAATTTATTTCTGTGATCAAAGCTGAATTTTCAGCATCATTACTCCAGTCTTCAGTGTCACATGATGTGGA
>NW_015646355.1:282167-285871 GCF_001515625.1 Sinocyclocheilus rhinocerous | reverse complement strand
AAAATAAATAAACAAACAAAAATAAACTAATAAATAAATATTATTCTGTCAAACATGCTGTGTTTCATGGAGTAAAGAAAATAATTTTGGGTCAGAATAAAACAACAGTAAATGAAAAGAGTTTTCATATCTGGGTGAACGGTCTTTAACCTCCAGTTTCATGACAAGTTTGGAAACAAGAAGATCCAGAACAGGGTTATTATACAGTAGTTAACTAAAACTAAAATTAAAACCATTATTATGTAATTATGAATTATGTAATTTCCTGTAAAAGATCAATAAAGTATCAATCAATCCATCAATAAAAAATAAAATAAATAAAGAAATTAAAAATAACCAAAATTAATTAAAATATTAAAAATACTTTATTTTAGCTAGTTGCCAAGGCAACATTTGTGATTTTGATTTTGTTGTTATATGATAAAAAAACAATTTTAAATATGGAATGCATGTGCATAGAAATGAGAATTATCAAAAAATAAATCACTCACTCTGGGATTTTGTTGGACCGCTGTTCAACTTGTTCAATGAGCCTCTGAAACAAAACAAAAAATCACATAAAAATAAAAATAGACTTATAGAAGAGCCAAATCAAACAATCCGGTCTGATGTCAAACGAGTGTTTGCACACAAGTCTTACTCGAACTTTGGGAGCCGCTGCTCTGAACTTCACATAGTAGAGCGTGAAGGCGTTGTCTGCGTTCGGAGCACCCAGCGGGTCCTGCTCGGGACATATTCAATAAACAAACCGGAAATGATCCAATCGTCTGTGATCTAATCATCAGCAAGCTTTAGTTTCTATTAAACGCACCCTTTTGGTGAGCTGAGCCGTGAGGTTCTGCAGGCTGCTGACCGTGTGGCTCTTGATGAGGAGCATGGCTCTGGACAGACACTGCCTGAATTTGGTCAGATAGACTGGGTAGTCTTTAAAATGTGGCTGAAAGAAAGAAAGAAAGAAAGAACCATTATGAGGAATATGCATGTGTGAAACATTGAGAGATTCTAATTTGGAACACAAGAGGAGAATACTGCAACACTGTAGCAAGCGTTTGGCTTACATGTGATGAGACGTATTCTATGCATTCGTCTAGTTTGGAAAGCATCGGGATGAATCCCTCGCTGTTCACTGATAATGTCGGGGAGTTCAGTTTCTACAGGAGAGATCAAACCGATGCATAAACAGACAATAAACACATGATCAACACATTCTGGAAACAGCAGCAGAGCGTCACCGTGTTTATGTTTTCCAGTTCATTAAAATATGAGAGTTTCTGTTGGATGCTCTCAGCCAGATCCACCAGCTCTGACTGTCAACACAAGAGAGAGAAGACAAATACACATCATTCATCAATGTACATGAACACTCCTTTAATTACATACACTAACAATGTCGTTATATTATTATAATGACAATAAAGTTTCTATGATTTTACTTTGTTTTTTTTATGTTTAAAAAAAAAAAGACGTCTCTTCTGCTCACTAAGGATGTATTTATTTGATCAACTATACAGTAAAAATTGTCAAATATTATTAGAATTTAAACTAGCTGTTTTCTATGTGAATATCTGTTAAACTGTAATTTATTTCTGTGATCAAAGCTGAATTTTCAGCATCATTACTCCAGTCTTCAGTGTCACATGATGTGGAAACTGTGACACATTGGATTTGTCAGCATTCACAGATGAATAGAAAGATTAAAAGAACTAGAAATAGAAATCTGCTGTAACATTATAAATGTATTTATGGTCACTTTTGGCCAAACTGAATACTTTCCCCAAACCTTTGAATGTTAGTGAATCATGGTTTCCATAAAAATATTGCGCAGCACAACTGTTTCCAACATTGATAATAATCAGAAATGTTTCTCGAGCAGCAAATCAGAATATTAGAATGATTTCTGAAGATCATGTGACACTGAATACTGCAGTAATGATGCTGAAAATTCAGCGCTGCATCACAGAAATAAATTACAGTTTAACAGATATTCACACAGAAAACAGTTCTTTTACATTGTAATAATATTTCACAATTTTACAGTATTTTTGATCATAAATGTCACCTTGAGTGAGCAGAAGAGACTTCTTTCAGAAACATTAACTGCACTTTTCTCCAGTCTAGTGTATATAATGTGGTTAAGAGGGAACATCAGACCTGCTCCTTCAGCAGTTGTTCACAGGCCTCATGAAGCGTTCCTGTTTTTGTGGACACAAAGAGGTACTGCTTCTGCAGAGAGTCCAGACGCTCCAGCGCAGCGTTCACGTCGCTCAGTATGGAGTCACACTGCTCCTGACAGACGCTCAGAACATCACGAGTCTTCCTGCGGAGGAAAGCGCAATTCATCTGATCAAACATCAGCTTTTGGGTCAACTATGCCTTTGTTATAAACACCCACCAACATTTTTGCTGATACATTTAAAAGGACACTTGACAGAATACAATTTTAAAATTCTCATATATTATATTCTCATGCAAGTATTTCTTAATCAAATGTGATTAATCGCAATTACAATTTCAAGGGAATAATCGACAATTATGATTTTTGTCATAATCGTGCAGCCCTGTGGGTGTGGTATTTAAAAAATGAGGCAGATGAATGTGAGCATATGAAGATCTCGAATAAAGACTGTTTGATTAAAAATCACATGGTCAAAAAAAAAAAAAAATGAACCATATGCAATGATGAATTATTCACAATACGTTTAATAACATGCATTTAAAATAAATGTTTTATGCAGACTTTAGGGGTTAAATTTAACCTGGCTATGTTTTCGTGTAAAGCTTATGAGCAGCAATACCATTTTTTCCCCATAATTTAATTTTGAGTAAAATGTCTTAACCTCTTAAGCAAAACATTTTAGGAAAAAATTCGTATTTTTTCATGTCATTACATGTTTAGAGCATTAAAAAAAATGTAAAAAATAAAATAAAATAAAATAGTATTTCATTCATAAGTTATGCTACGTCCTTTGTAGAGGACATCGGGACTTAATTAAAAAAATTAATTAAATAAAAAACCATGAATGAACATGCATAGGCAAAAACGAGACATTTTGTTACACCTTTACTTAGTGATTATTTTGCCTCATGTCTATTCTAGAGACATGTTACAGCTTTTTGATAAAGCTCTAATTGGTTATCTTTTGGAAATATGTTTCAAATTCACACTGAATGCATTAATGACTGTAAAGCATGTCTTTGTGTGTCAAAATCGTGATTAAAATCGAAATCGCACAATTGATCAAAGAAATCGCGATAGGCACAGCCCTAACAATGAATCGAATGTCTAACTGTGATTACAATTACGGATGCCACGATTATGTAATTGTTCAAAGGCGCAATTACAAAACAAAACAAACACTTACATTATTCTGTGCTACAGGTTATCTTAAGGTTTTTTTTCCATGGTTTTACTTTTAGATTTAGTATAGCATTAATAATACCACGCACATTTACATTTTTTATTTAAAGAAACCAAACCAATGTATAGATGACATTTGAGGCTTAATGCTACAGAAAAGCAATAAAAGATTTTCAGGAAGAGTGCTTTCAGCTTGTTCATTTTTAATAAAGCAATAAGGACGCAATTGTTCGCGTACCTTGTCAGTGTTGTGCGCTTTGCTTGGCCATTTGTTGGGATAAACAGGAAAGTGTGTCCAGCTGAATTCAATTTGAGTTTTGTTAAACTAATTAAAAAGAAGCTTAGT
>NW_015646355.1:262382-281927 GCF_001515625.1 Sinocyclocheilus rhinocerous | reverse complement strand
AAAATTTTTTTTTTTTTTTTTTTGCCATATTGTCCAGCCCTACTTCAGACTTATGTGCCCTCTAGATGCTTGCGTTCTGCAAGTGAACAACGCATTATAGTGCCATCCCAAAAAGGCACGAAATCACTTTCACTGACTTTTACATTTACTGTTCCATCCTGGTGGAATGTCCAACCCAACTTAATCCAAGCAGCTGAGTCCTTACCCATCTTCAAGAAATGGCTAAAAACATTCTATTCTAAATTGCTATGTGTACTGCGTTCGGCTAACCTAGACTTATCCCAGCACTTACATATTATTGTTCTTTTGTTGGTTTGATTGTTGTCCTCATTTGTAAGTCACTTTGGATAAAAGCATCTGCTAAATGCCTAAATGTAAAATGTAAATGCAAGTTTAATCTTGTCTTTTTTAATTATTTATTAATCTAACATTTTTTAGTTTTTCTGTAAACTTTCCCCCCATACCCCAGAAGTAACATTACTTAATATCTCAGTTAAATCATTTAGGTCAGGTGTTTTTAAACCTTAAATGTAAAAGGAAGTGATATATCTTCACGTTTAAAGAGCCAATTTATACCTTGACAAATGTATATTACAAGTGTAAAATATTTGTAAAATATTTAGTTCCTAATATGCTACTTTTACTCTGTTTTTCTCCAAACTTTTCCAGGACCCCAGGTTGAAAGCCACAGGAGTTCTGCAAACCCCTGGTTAAACTAGCATTATTAATTCTTCTCAAAAGTGAAATGCAAGACTTGTTTAGCTAAACTGACTCATTTGCACACTGAATGGATTACATACGTGGCACACTTCCACACACTAACCTCACCTAACCAGCCAGACGAGGGTCAGAACAGACCGAGTGCTCATCCTAGTGCACACTACAGAGCAGAAGTGTGACTCTACAGCGAGTGTGTGGAAATGAGAGGAGTGTGTTTGTGCTGTTAGCTGTTAGCTGACGCTTAGACGCTAGCATCACTGCACTCACCTCCGCTGGGAGAAGCGCGACTTCTGCGGCTGCGCGGATCTCGAGGACCGAGTCCGTCTGTTTCTCCGTTAACGGAGCCATCGGATCCCCGCGACGGTCCCAGTGCGACAGCTTCTCCCGAGTTTCCTTATCAGTGAGCTCCAGGAGACTCTGCTCTGTGGACGACGCCATCACGGACAACAACATGCGACGTCACCTAAACGGAGCTTCTTCCGGGTTGGGCGGAGTCAGGAATCAGGCAACCAATCAATGAAGCGCTTTCTCTTCCACGACACAGATAATAATAATAAAAAAGAACTCAACCAGACTGCATTAAATTTTATACATACATTAAAATGTAAACACAACTAAAATAAATAGAGACATTTTGTAAAGAGTTTTATGAGTATTAGTTTTGTTTTCCTATAGTCTAACTGTGCTATTTATTTTAGGTATTGGGCACACACACACACACGTTGTGTTTCCATGTTTTATGGGGACTCTCCATAGGCGTAATGGTTTTTATACTGTACAAACTGTATTTTCTATCGCCCTACACCTAAACCTACCCCTTACAGGAAGCTTTCTGCATTTTTAGATTTTCAAAAAACTTCATTCTGTATGATTTATAAGCTTGTTTCCTCACGGGGACCTAAAAAATGTCTCCACAAGGTCAACATTTACTGGTATTACTATCTTTGTGGGGACATTTGGTCCCCATAACGTGATAAACACACACGCACACTCACACACACGCACGCACGCACTCACACACACACACACACACACACTTTTGATTTAAGTCTGGAACTGCTACTGTAAAAGCTTTATAATATTTATCATATTTAGAGGCAAGCATTCACAACGAAAAAGGGACAAGCAATTTTATTATTCCAGGGCAGGACATTATTCACAATTTTTTTTTTTAATTCAGAAAACAAAATTCTGAATACAAAATATAACTGTAACACTGTACATTGAAACAGGTTTTAGAAGCATTTTCCAGAAAAAAATTGATTTGAAGTTTTAATCTAAACAGTGAATCAAACCAAACTCATGCATAAAGTGCAGTAGGTGCTACTCAATCTGCAACACATACAAGATATTTCTAACAAAAGCCATTCGTTTAACTGATTGTGACACAAATAATTTTTTTTAACTAACATCCCTTTGTGCTTTTGATCGGTCGAACCGAACCTCAGTGTGACGATGAAAACACATCCTGAGAATCAGATCGATTTCATCAAAGTTCAATCAATTCATTTCAGGATATATCCATACTCTGGCATTTCTCCTTCCATGTCAAAAACATCCTGACATTTAAATTAATCAAATTAAACGTCACAGTTTTCTTGCAAAAAATTACAGGGTAAAAGGTCAGATACTTAGAAAAAGTGCAGGTACAATATATGGCTCTGTTTGGAATGGCATACTACTCATACTATTTCTGCAGTATACTGTATGTATATTAAACTGTAATTTATTTCTGTGATGCGCAGCTGTATTTTCAGCATCATTACTCCAGTCTTCAGTGTCACATGATCTTCAGAAATCAGTCTAATATGCAGATTTGCTGCTCGAGAAACATCTCCGATTATTATCAATGTTGAAAACAGTCGTGCTGCACAATATTTTTGTGGAAACCGTGATACATTTTATTTTTCAGGATTCACAGATGAGCAGAAAGTTCAAAAGAACAGCATTTATTTGAATATAGAGATCTTCTGTAACATTAGAAATGTCTTTACTGTCACTTTTGATCAGGAAAATCAGGATAAAAGAAAGCAGCTTCTTTATAGTCATTGATGGTTCCATGAAGAACTTTTAAAATCCATGGAATGTTTCCACTCCACAAAAGGTTCTATGCAGTGAAAAAAAGTTCTTTAGAATATTGAAATGTTCTTCACGCTAAGAAAAAAAATGGTTCTAAACCAAAAAGCATTGCTGTGAAAACCATCCATCTGAACAGTCTGAAATGTTTATTGTGCATTAATGTGATACTAACAGCAAACCTAGAAGGAATTCAAGAGAATAGTTTATACACTAATGGTCAAAAGTTTGGAATAATTAAGTTTTTTTGTAAAAATAAGCCTCTTTTGCTCACCAAGGCTCAAGTAAAAATTGTGAAATATTTTTTCAATTTAAAATAACCTTTTTCTATGTGAATATCTGTTAAAATGTAATTTATTCCTGTGATCAAAGCTGTATTTTCAGCATCATTACTCCAGTCTTCAGTGTCACATGATCTTCAGAAATCATTCTGATAGGCTGATTAATGAGATTAACAATAGTATTGTTCTGTTCTGTTTCCCCAGCTACTCAAAGTAAGTATACTGCGCAGTATTGAGTATGTAGTAAGCTAGTATTCCATTCCGAACACAGTAAATGTTTCAGGACGTGAGGAAGAGCACCGGAGCACAGGAGCAGACAGGAGCGTTTGATAATAATATTGAGGAAGAACGACAGTAAATCATGTGACTGCTGATTTCATGTAACTACAGGTGATGATTTTGGTGTTTATTCACGATCTTATACGGACTTGAAGTCATACTAAAAACCCTAAAGATGAGTAAATAAAGTGACTCGAGGTGCATGAGACAGAAGAGTCATAAAAAATCATCAACTATTAGGATTCAAGGTGCTTAATTATGAAATGTAGGTGAAGCAATGTACAGTATAGGACCTGTTAGTGAAACCGGGAACATTATTATGGACTTTTCCTACAATTTTGGTCCAGTTCTGTAGGTTTATAGAGCACCTGATGTTAACAAGCGGTCAGGAGAGACACATCACTGTTTTTTTTAAATATGCTGGAATATGAAAATATGCTGCATGTGTCCTCGCCCTCAGGCTTTCTGAGATGTGGATGAGTTTGTTTCTTCATCAGATTTGGAGGAATGTAGCATTGCATCAGTGTTTCTGCAGTGAATGGGTGCCGTCAGAATGAGAGTCCAAACAGCTGATAAAAACATCACAATAATCCACAAGTAATCCACAGCACTCCAGTCCATCAGTTAACATCTGGAGAAGACAAAAGCTGAAACACATCCAGCATTAAGATGTTTTTAACTTCAAACTTGCTTCCAGCTAAAATATGAATCCATAATCCATAATATAAAATTCTTTATGAATACTGTTAATGGGATTTTAACTTGCTACCTAAATGGGATGTTATTGTTACCTAAAACCATTTTTGTTAATTAAAATGATGCTGAAATCAAATGTACTGTAAGTATTATATGAAGAAATTAAACTTAAAAAATGAATATTTAAAAAACTGGAAATGCTGACTGAAATATGTTTAATTAAAGTACTTAAATGACTAAAACTGAAACAGTTAAACATTAAATATGATGAAATAAAAATAAAATATTGAAATTAATAAAATTTGGGGGAAAAAAGGTTTTTTAAACTTAAAAAAGAAAATTAGAAATGCTGCCTTGGTAATTAACTGAAATGCGTTGAAGTACTACAATTACTAAAACTAAAATGGAAATACATTTTATTATTTTATTTTATTTTTTCTAAAAAAGCTAAACAGAATATATATAAAAAAAACAACAATAAAAATAACAAAAGCACATAAGAAAGTTACAAAAATTGGGGAGAAGAAACTAAAAATTAAAATATAAAAATTACAACTGAAAAAAATAAAAATAGACAATTTCTCCAAATCTGATGAAGAAACAAACTCATCTACAGCTTGGATGGCCGGAGGGTAAGTAGATTTTCAGCAAATTTTCGTTTTTGTCAGAACCCTTCCTCTGAACAGCGGGAGTACAGGAGGAGCGTTCAGTCACGCGGGTCGCTGATCTCTAAGTGGTCCGGGATGGGGAGCCCCGTGAGGACGGTCAAGCACTTGTTCCACACGCTGAAGACGGGACAGATGGGCTGAGAGAAGGCGATGTCGAAGGTGTACAGGTGCTGCGTTCCCGCGGCGTCGTAAAACGCCAGAGAGCCGGAGTCGTAGTCGAGCAGGACTCCCAGACGCCGCATGTGAGGAGACGGCTCGATGGGAAACTCCTTACTGTTGTGACGCACGACCCACGAGGTGTTGCAGCGGCTCAGTACCCATGATGCCGAGTCCTTACCCACCCAGCCGTGCTTGGGAGCCGATTTGTAGGCGATACCGATAGCAAACCTTGAAAGAATTAGAGAGAATGCATTTACATTTACACGTTTGTTTACACATTCTACCGGTCAATTGTTTGGAATAATTCAGATTTTTTTTTTTTATGATTTTGAGTCTCTTCTGCTCACCAAAGCGGTTTTTAAGAAATAAAAATTCATTAAACATGATGAAATAAAATAAAATAAAATATAAATACTAAAATGTTAATAAATAAAATTACTAGGGCTGTCATCGTTAACAATGATGCGATTAATTTTACAATCCTTGAGCTCTGTCATATTCTGTGATTGTCTCTGAAGAGCGCGAGCCCTCACATGTCACACGCAATGTGTGAAGTATTCTCAACACATCCCACCCCTGTATGGCCAGATGAGACGCAAACTACAGTTTCTCGACTGGATAACCAGTCTCGCTAGTAAAGTTTTGATGGATGAAGACTGCAGTCAAGGTAAAGAGGATTGCGGTGGCATACAGGAGTCGTACAGTAAGCACGTGTGAGTGATTTTTGAGAATCACCCTTCAATCTTTTGGTTTACTTTGCTGGATATAGCAAATGATGACAAAATAAACATTTGAAACAAGATAAATGGTCTATGCTTAATTTCATGAAAGGTGCGATTAATCGCGATTAATCACAGAAAACGGATGTGATTAATCAGATTAAAAAATTGTATCGATTGACAGCCCTAAAAATTACTAAAACTAAAATTTAAGTAATTTTTTTTTAAACCTAAATATAAATATATATAAAAAGCAAAAACTAATAAAAATGACAAAAGTGCATACAATAAAAAAAAAAAAAAAAAAAAACTGAAATTACAAACCTAAAAGCTAATTCAAAATAGTAATAAATCATATAATAATATATTATTAATACTAAAATAACTCTGGTTATATTCCAATATGTTGTCATATTCAAATGTAGTGATATGACGATGATGTTTGGACATAAGACAAGAAAACTACGCAAGTGTATTTTATGGAATGGTTCAGTTTTACAAAGATGTGCAGATGTGTGCGTTTACCATGTGCTTCCTCCGATCAGAACCTCCCAGTAGTGCCTGCCGCTGTCGATGAACACGTTCCCCGTCACGCCGTAGTTCCCCGTGCTGCCGAAGCGGTCCTGAGCGTGGCTCTTCATGGACGAGGCTTCGTCCCGCTCCACCGTCAGATGGTCATGTGACACCTTCAGCTTCCTGTGGGCCGCCTTTGGGTCGAGCTTAAACGGCTGACCTGCCATTCACAAACAATCACACAGAGATTCACAGATAAATAAATCAGTTACTAGGAGTGAATTAAACATAATAACACTCTCTATTCTAATTCTATTCTTCTAATCTTTTTGTATTCTATCTGTTTTCTTTTCATTTATTATACAATTAACAAAAGCACCTCTAACACTAGCTTGCTCTATTCTTTTTCTATTCTATCTGTTTTTTAATTTATTATATTATTTAAAAAACCCTTGCTCGGTGTACTGCGTTAAGCTAACTGAGACTTGTTATAGCACTTGCATATCATTGCTCTTTTGTTGGTTTTGATTGCTTCTGTGGTCCTCATTTGTAAGTCACTTTGGATAAAAGCATCTGCTAAATGACTAAATGTAAACATAAAGAAAAAACTACTAGAACTATTTCAAAAAAATAAAGCTGAAATAAATTAAAATAAAATAAAACAGAATTTGAAATAAAATGAAAATCAGAAATGTCGCCACAGCAGCTAACTCAACTGAAGTAAAAATGTAATAAAATTAAATAATCTATCCACGAAATCCTAAATCATTTTACTATGAGGTCAAAGACACTAAACATAAAGACAAAAACGAAAACTATTACAAATTAATGGAATTAAGTAATTCAAATAAAGCTGAAACATCAACAAATTAAATTAAATTAAATATTAGATAACAAACCTAAACTTAAAAATCTTAAACGAAAATTGTTGCCATGGCAACAAACTGAACTGAAATATGTTCAAGTTGAAGTACGAACACGGAAATAAAAAAAACGGTCAAAGTCACTAAACATAAAGAAAAAACTACTAAAACTATAAAAAAGTTAACTGAATTACTTAATCGAAGTTAAGCTGAAATAAAATAGAAATTAAATAAAAAGTAGTATGAGAAGCTAAAATAAAATAAAAATAAAATAAAATGGAAATTAGATGAAAAACCTAAAGTTAAAAAAATGAAAATGAGAAATGTTGCCATAGCAACTAATTGAGCTGAAACATGTTTAAGTACTAAAAATAATAAAACTCCAATTGAATAAAATTCAAGTTAAATATAAAAAAGACTTAAAATATAACAATATAAAACTGAAAATATAAAAACAAAAGCTAATTAAAACGAATAATACTAAATGCTATAAGTGTATAAATAATTCTAAAATAACTCCAGTGTGTTGTGATGACAGAAGGCTCACTGTTGGTCTTGAGTTTGGCCGGCGGGCTACTGCGGCTCCCAGCCTGATTCATGGCCTTCACCATGAAGATGTACTTGGTTCCGCTCTGCAGGCCGTGAACCGTGTAGTGATTCTGCTTGATGTTGGGCACGATCATCCAGCTGTCCATCGAGTTACACAGACCTGAAACGTCACGCACGTTTAAGACAATCTCTGAAACACCCCGCACAGTTCTATTGGAGATGGCCAATGTATTGTCTATACAAGAAAAGCTCACCGTGACCGTGTGTACAACAGGGGTATTTCTCCAACTATTAAAAATGATGGCATGGGCCATTTTTTAAAATAAATATTAAAGAATAAATTTTAGTAAAAAAAAATGTACTAAAATTAAGTTTGAAAAGTAAAATAATTTCAGACCTAAAAGCCTTGCGATATAAAATAAAATAAAACAAATAAAATGATTAAAACTGCTGAAAAATTTAAACTTAAAAAACATGAACTGAAATATGTTTTAAAATAATACAATTAATCAAACTAAAACAACTAAAAGCTAATTCTTCATTTATCCATCCAGGCCACAGTGTTTGGATGGATGAATGAAGCCATCCTAATGAATTGAATTAATTAACTGAAATAAAGCTGAAAAATAAAATAAAATAAGATAAAATAAAATATAAAATAAAAATATTTGATGAAAAACCTAAACTTAAAAAATAATGAACTGAAATGTGTTCAAATACTAAAATTAAGAAGAAACAAGCTCCACTTGCTTCTTTATGAACTTTAGGGCTGCCCCCTAATAGTCGATTAATCGTTAGTCGACCAGAAGCGGTTTGGTCGACCAAAATTTTATTAGTCGCAGAAAAAAATAAAAAAATCCACAGGCGAAGTCACGCAACGCAGTCCGTGACTAAAGGCTGATTTATACTTCTGCGTCGGACCTACGCCGTAGCCTTTACGCCGTAGGCTATGCGTCAGTTTTCATTTATACTTCTGCGTTCTAATGTTAACCTAGAGAAATGTGCGCTATTGAAGTGTCTGTGCAGAGTGTGTCACTCACTGCAGACAGATGGAGGCGCCGGAGCGCTCATTTGCTCTTAAAATACTCCCTCATTTCTGCATATATCTATAGAGAGTGAAATGTCTACTTTCAAATGAACCAATTCAAATGGAAAACAAATATTCTCAGATTATGTATCCATATGAAACATGAATACAGGCGCTGCAGAGTCAGTGTCGCCGACTTCATCTCTTAATCCGAAAACAAAAAGCACTAGTTTATCAAATTATTAAAATGTTAATGCAGTCTCCTTACTGTTTTTCCCTGAAACATTCATTACTTCTGCTGGTGCGCTGTGGCAAGCTTTATGCGTGTGCTTGAGCGCTTATTAGGCTATGTAGGCAATTAAAGGCTCATTATAATGATTTAAATGGTTTATTAATAAACGTTCGATTAGTCGACTAATGCTTCAAATGAACGACTACTAGTCGACCAGAAAAATCCTTAGTCGAGGGCAGCCCTATGAAACTTGTTTCTGATTTTTGCAAATCAAAATGACTGAATATGCTGCAGACACCAGTATAGAAATACTTCTTGCTTTCTGAAAATACAGAATTGTGTTTGACGCAGGCGATTTTTTTTTAGATAATTTTGACAATTTGTTACATTATTGTCTGTTGTTTTTTTTGTCCTTTATTTTTAAATATTATTTAAAAGATTTAATTTAAATCTGCCGGTGAAATCAGGCATTATGATGACTAGCAAATATTATATATAATATATTCAGTATTGTGTTAATTGCATATTTGGATTAGCTAATGTTGCTATCCCCCCTCAGTTTAAAATTTTTTGCAGAAAAATTGTGAAAATATAACAAAAAAATGAAGTTGCACATTGCAAATAATGCAACTAAAGTTGCAAATAAAATTGCAAATAATGCGGCAAGTGGTTAATTTGGCATTCATTCTTGCAATCTGAAGATCTAATTTAATTGCATTGAAATGCATGACTTGACAGCGGTGTTTTCTGCTGCTTTAGCCCGCGTTCGTCCTCAGAACGCTCTGCATTGTGCTTTAAGTACACTGTGACCTGATCAACTCCACTCAGTCCTGCAGAATAATCTGCTCTAATCCACACATCTACGCTCATATTGAACTCAAACGCACATTTTCAGGAATTTCTGGCTGGATTGTGTTTGCTTTCGTGTCGTAAGACCATCCCGGCCCCTGCAGTGCTTTATAACGTGCTGGATTCCTAATAAAATCACAGCGAGGGTTGATTCGATTTCTCGTTTTGCACATAATGACATTACACACGGATACGGTCGGCCTGTGTTTGACAGATGGTCATCTGGACCGAGTTTCGGCTCGGTTTGTTTACTGACGACGTTATAAAACTGAAATAAAGCTAAAAATAAAAATAACAAAATAATAAAAGTAAAATAAATAATAATAATAACATTCAATGAAAAACATAAAATGAAATATGCTTTAAGTTGAAGTACTAAAGTTAATCAAACTAAATCAGAAATTAAAAAAAAAATGAACAAAGTTAAATCCAGGAAATCCTCAATAATTTTACTATGAGGTCAAAGTCATTAAACGTAAAAATAAACTACTAAAACTATAAAAAATTTGATATAAGGCTGAAAAAAAAAAAATATTTGATGAAAAACCTAAACTTAAAAAAAACATGAACTGAAATATGTTTTAAGTTTAAGTACTAAAATTAATAAATAAATAAAGGTTAAATATTCATTCATCCATCCAGGAAATCCTAAATAATTTTAGGTCAAAGTCACTAAACATAAAGAAAAAAAACTTCTAATATTATTACAAATCAATTTAATTAACTGAAATAAAAACAAAATACAAATATCTGATGAAAAACCTAAACTTTGAAATCATGTTGCCATGGCAACTAACCGAACTGAAATATGTTTTCAGTTATTTCAGTTCTAAAATTTACAGAACTAACTGAAATAAAAACAAATAACAGCTATATATTTATTCATCTATCCATAAAAGCATAAGTTATGTTACTATGAGGTCAAAGTCACTAAACATGAAGAAAAAATAAAAATAAATAAAAAAATTAATTGAATTAATTAATTGAAATAAAGCAGAAATAAAATAAAATAAAAAATATAAAAATAAAAACAAATATTTGATGAAAAATCTCAACTTAAAAAAAAAAAACATGAACTGAATGTGTTTTAAGTTTAAGTACTAAAATTTATAAATAAATAAAGGTTAAATATTCATTCATCCATCCAGGAAATCCTAAATAATTTTAGGTCAAAGTCACTAAACATAAAAAAGAAAAAAACCTACTAATATTATTAAAAATCTATTTAATTAACTGAAATAAAAACAAAATACAAATATTTGATGAAAAACCTAAACTTTGAAAACATGTTGCCATGGCAACTAGTGAACTAACTTAAATAAAAATAAATAACAGCTATATATTTATTAATCTATCCATAAAAGCATAAGTTATGTTACTATGAGGTCAGTCACTAAACATGAAGAAAAGAAAAAACAAAACTATTAAAAATTAATTGAATTGAAATAAAGCAGAAATAAAATTTTAAAAAATATATAAAAATAAAAACAAATATTTGATGAAAAACCTAAACTTAAAAAAAACATGAACTGAAATATGTTTTAAGTTTAAGTACTAAATTTAATAAATAAATAAATAACGGTTAAATATGCATTCATCCATCCAGGAAATCCTAAATAATTTTAGGTCAAAGTCACTAAACATAAAAAAGAAAAAAACCTACTAATATTATTAAAAATCTATTTAATTAACTGAAATAAAAATAAAATACAAATATTTGATGAAAAACCTAAACTTTGAAATCATGTTGCCATGGCAACTAACCGACCTGAAATATGTTTTCAGTTATTTCAGTTCTAAAATGTATAGAACTAACTGAAATAAAAACAAATAACAGCTATATATTTATTCATCTATCCATAAAAGCATAAGTTATGTTACTATGAGGTCAAAGTCACTAAACATGAAGAAAAAATAAAAATAAATAAAAAATAAATTTAATTAATTAATTGAAATAAAGCAGAAATAAAATAAAATAAAAAATATAAAAATAAAAACAAATATTTGATGAAAAACCTAAACTTAAAAAAAACATGAACTGAAATATGTTTTAAGTTTAAGTACTAAATTTAATAAATAAATAAATAACGGTTAAATATGCATTCATCCATCCAGGAAATCCTAAATAATTTTAGGTCAAAGTCACTAAACACAAAGAAAAAAACCTACTAATATTATTAAAAATCTATTTAATTAACTGAAATAAAAATAAAATACAAATATTTGATGAAAAACCTAAACTTTGAAATCATGTTGCCATGGCAACTAACCGACCTGAAATATGTTTTCAGTTATTTCAGTTCTAAAATGTATAGAACTAACTGAAATAAAAACAAATAACAGCTATATATTTATTCATCTATCCATAAAAGCATAAGTTATGTTACTATGAGGTCAAAGTCACTAAACATGAAGAAAAAATAAAAATAAATAAAAAAATTAATTGAATTAATTAATTGAAATAAAGCAGAAATAAAATAAAATAAAAAATATAAAAATAAAAACAAATATTTGATGAAAAATCTCAACTTTAAAAAAAAAAACATGAACTGAATGTGTTTTAAGTTTAAGTACTAAAATTTATAAATAAATAAAGGTTAAATATTCATTCATCCATCCAGGAAATCCTAAATAATTTTAGGTCAAAGTCACTAAACATAAAAAAGAAAAAAACCTACTAATATTATTAAAAATCTATTTAATTAACTGAAATAAAAACAAAATACAAATATTTGATGAAAAACCTAAACTTTGAAAACATGTTGCCATGGCAACTAGTGAACTAACTTAAATAAAAATAAATAACAGCTATATATTTATTAATCTATCCATAAAAGCATAAGTTATGTTACTATGAGGTCAGTCACTAAACATGAAGAAAAGAAAAAACAAAACTATTAAAAATTAATTGAATTGAAATAAAGCAGAAATAAAATTTTAAAAAATATATAAAAATAAAAACAAATATTTGATGAAAAACCTAAACTTAAAAAAAACATGAACTGAAATATGTTTTAAGTTTAAGTACTAAATTTAATAAATAAATAAATAACGGTTAAATATGCATTCATCCATCCAGGAAATCCTAAATAATTTTAGGTCAAAGTCACTAAACATAAAAAAGAAAAAAACCTACTAATATTATTAAAAATCTATTTAATTAACTGAAATAAAAATAAAATACAAATATTTGATGAAAAACCTAAACTTTGAAATCATGTTGCCATGGCAACTAACCGACCTGAAATATGTTTTCAGTTATTTCAGTTCTAAAATGTATAGAACTAACTGAAATAAAAACAAATAACAGCTATATATTTATTCATCTATCCATAAAAGCATAAGTTATGTTACTATGAGGTCAAAGTCACTAAACATGAAGAAAAAATAAAAATAAATAAAAAATAAATTTAATTAATTAATTGAAATAAAGCAGAAATAAAATAAAATAAAAAATATAAAAATAAAAACAAATATTTGATGAAAAACCTAAACTTAAAAAAAACATGAACTGAAATATGTTTTAAGTTTAAGTACTAAAATTAATAAATAAATAAAGGTTAAATATTCATTCATCCATCCAGGAAATCCTAAATAATTTTAGGTCAAAGTCACTAAACATAAAGAAAAAAACCTACTAATATTATTAAAAATCTATTTAATTAACTGAAATAAAAATAAAATACAAATATTTGATGAAAAACCTAAACTTTGAAATCATGTTGCCATGGCAACTAACCGACCTGAAATATGTTTTCAGTTATTTCAGTTCTAAAATGTATAGAACTAACTGAAATAAAAACAAATAACAGCTATATATTTATTCATCTATCCATAAAAGCATAAGTTATGTTACTATGAGGTCAAAGTCACTAAACATGAAGAAAAAATAAAAATAAATAAAAAAATTAATTGAATTAATTAATTGAAATAAAGCAGAAATAAAATAAAATAAAAAATATAAAAATAAAAACAAATATTTGATGAAAAATCTCAACTTAAAAAAAAAAAACATGAACTGAATGTGTTTTAAGTTTAAGTACTAAAATTAATAAATAAATAAAGGTTAAATATTCATTCATCTATCCAGGAAATCCTAAATAATTTTAGGTCAAAGTCACTAAACATAAAGAAAAAAAAAACCTACTAATATTATTAAAAATCTATTTAATTAACTGAAATAAAAACAAAATACAAATATTTGATGAAAAACCTAAACTTTGAAAACATGTTGCCATGGCAACTAGTGAACTAACTTAAATAAAAATAAATAACAGCTATATATTTATTAATCTATCCATAAAAGCATAAGTTATGTTACTATGAGGTCAGTCACTAAACATGAAGAAAAGAAAAAACAAAACTATTAAAAATTAATTGAATTGAAATAAAGCAGAAATAAAATTTTAAAAAATATATAAAAATAAAAACAAATATTTGATGAAAAACCTAAACTTAAAAAAAACATGAACTGAAATATGTTTTAAGTTTAAGTACTAAATTTAATAAATAAATAAATAACGGTTAAATATGCATTCATCCATCCAGGAAATCCTAAATAATTTTAGGTCAAAGTCACTAAACATAAAGAAAAAAACCTACTAATATTATTAAAAATCTATTTAATTAACTGAAATAAAAATAAAATACAAATATTTGATGAAAAACCTAAACTTTGAAATCATGTTGCCATGGCAACTAACCGACCTGAAATATGTTTTCAGTTATTTCAGTTCTAAAATGTATAGAACTAACTGAAATAAAAACAAATAACAGCTATATATTTATTCATCTATCCATAAAAGCATAAGTTATGTTACTATGAGGTCAAAGTCACTAAACATGAAGAAAAAATAAAAATAAATAAAAAATAAATTTAATTAATTAATTGAAATAAAGCAGAAATAAAATAAAATAAAAAATATAAAAATAAAAACAAATATTTGATGAAAAATCTCAACTTTAAAAAAAAAAACATGAACTGAATGTGTTTTAAGTTTAAGTACTAAAATTTATAAATAAATAAAGGTTAAATATTCATTCATCCATCCAGGAAATCCTAAATAATTTTAGGTCAAAGTCACTAAACATAAAGAAAAAAACCTACTAATATTATTAAAAATCTATTTAATTAACTGAAATAAAAATAAAATACAAATATTTGATGAAAAACCTAAACTTTGAAAACATGTTGCCATGGCAACTAGTGAACTAACTTAAATAAAAACAAATAACAGCTATATATTTATTCATCTATCCATAAAAGCATAAGTTATGTTACTATGAGGTCAAAGTCACTAAACATGAAGAAACAAAAAAAATGCCAAAACTATTCAAAATGAATTGAATTAATTAATTGAAATAAAGCTGAAATAAAATAAAAAGAAATATAATAAGCTGAAATAAAATGAAATAAATAATATTAGATGAAAATATTGCACAGATATTTCGTCAGTACGCATGCATGTGGTCTGTTTGTGTGGAGCGAGTTTGGCGCGTTCTCTTACTGACGACGTTCGTCTGGCCGGTGGAGATAGTGTACTGCAGCTCGTATGAAACCACGCTGAACTCATCCTCTGATGTCCAGTGAACGCTGATGGTGTCGTGAGACGCCGTGCAAAGCTCCTCGCGGATAGTGGGAGCATTCGGAGCTGAGACACAAAACAAAACATTTAGGTCACACATATGCAGTATATACTCAAATACTGCATGCACAGTACACATACTGCATTCAAAAGGCCAGAAACACAGATGCCGAAGCTAATGCATTGCAAATGTGTTGTGCATACTTACTGCAACATGTAATGTGGTGGAAATAAACGCATGTCTGTGCCATTAAACTGGATGTCATTACTAGCTGCAGTAATTGTTTCTAAGATCTCACTTCATGATCTCTCCTTTAAATTTAGTTTAACTTGATGTACTAAAATACCTAAAACTGAAATAAAAATTAATATAAAATGTGAAAGGGTGAAATGTGAGCTGGACATGTTTCGTGACATTCATCCTATGTAGATTTCAGTGTTGTGATCTTATGCTTGTGTTTCTTTATGTTTTAATCCTGAGAAAAAAAGAGAAAATTTAATATATATAAAAAGTTACTAATATATACTAATATAATATATTTTACTAAAAAAAACTATGCAAAACAACTAAATTATAAACAACTAGTAAATAATATACATTATAAGATATTACTGTTTACTCAACATAAAATAGAGCTTACATAGCCAGAATCCTTTACGTTCTTGTTTTTGCATAAAGTCATGTTTCGTGACTTAAAGAGCAAACATATGGCAAAAATGTGGATGACGTTACTATTATTAGCATGAAGGGATTTTGCGCGACGTCAGTGAGCAGTTGGCAGAGAAATAAAGCAGACTGTGTGTTTGATGACTCCCTCAAGCCGGCCGTCTGCTGCGACCTCGCAGAGATAAAAACCAGAAAAACATATTTGCTTCAGCAGGAGCTCTGACTTCAGTCCCTTCTGCTGCTGAGAGAAGCACTGAAACACTGACATCTACTTCATCTGCTTCACACATGACTCTCTGACAGTAGAGCGGCCTCAATACTTTGACAACATCGCTACTCCCTTTGACTGATTTTGGCACAAATGAACTCCATATAGAGTTATATAAATGTGACTTCATGAAGTTTTGATTTTCGCAATCATTACAGAGTTACAATCTCTGAAGTCGCAGTGTTCAAGAATTGCATCCAATTCATTTTCAATTCAATTCAGCCACAGTATATGACGGTAAACACACGGCACGACAATATATGGTTTATCTGAGTTCTTCAAGCCATCTCTGGTATTTTTTATAATAATAAAATATGTTTATAATAATCATTTTTCTGGTTAGTTGTTTGGGGCGTGTTGCTTTTTAATTGCACGTTAGTTACAGCGCTTGCAGAGATCGAGCAGCTTTTACTACTGCGATTGTATAGCCTACATTTCATTTGAAAAAATCTAACTGCCTAATATTTTGAGCGCAAATTGTAATAAAAATACATTCATCTTCAGCATGACGCGGGCCACAAAGTTAATGCAGACGGGCCGCCTGTTGAGTACCCCGGCTTTAAAGCAACATCTAGCTGCATACTGCCGATGATTGTGTATCCAATCTGCGTTCTGCACTGATCTGAACAAGTGAACTGACCTGTAAGGTAATCCAGACCCTCCAGCATCTTCTTCTCTCTGGAAAAGTCCAGTGCGAAAGCGTCGAACGTGTCATTCAGGTTGATCTCTGGGATCAGGACCTGCGAGGACGCCGTCGCCATCGAGACTCTGGAATTATATTTTTTAAACATGAAATAGGTTAAGACCAGTGTTAGCAAGTCACGCAACTTGTGTAATCAGATTACTTTTTTAAGTAACTGGTAAAGTAATGCATTACTTTTTAATTTAGAAGGAAATATCGGAGTTAACGCCAGTTACTTTGTTTCTCATGTCTTGACTGACAGTTCTGGTGTTGCCATGGTGACAGAAATCAGGAGTAAGTGCAGAGCGTTGTGTGTGAACATGATCTAACTGTAGTTCTAGACTAAATATCAAAGAACTTTTTTATATTAAAAACAAACAAGCAAGCCCTGTCCAGATTTAAAAAGTAACTCAAAAGAAACGTAACGCATTACTTTCAATAAAAAGTAACTAAGTAACGTAATTAGTTACTTTTTTTTAGGGAGTATCGCAATATTGTAATGCATTTCTTTTAAAAGTAACTTTCCCCAACGCTGGTTAAGACATGCTAAGATAGCATGATAGTATAGCTTTATGTTAAATGTGAATGAGACCTTTTTAGTTACACAGGTACTTTTTAGATTTAAAAGCACTATTGCACACATGCTAAGATAGCATGATAGTATAGCTTTATGTTAAATGTGAATGAGACTTTTTTAGTTACACAGGTACTTTTTAGCACTATTGCACATGTTTTTTTCCTGTAGTTTGGCTCCAGACTGACATTACGGCTTTTGCATGTAAAGTTTGCTCACCGCTCTGAGACGCTCTTTGCGGTCTGCAGGAATCGAGCGTGATCCGTCTCTTTCAGAACCAGATCGGCTTGAGCGATGAGCGAGGACGATCTCTCCACAAACTGCTTACAGTTAGCGATCTGTTGCGCTAGCTTTCTCAAGCGAACCACCTGGAAACACACAAACACATGTTATGAGAACGAAAAGAGGCCAGCTCTGCCAAACCAGCATTAATAGTTTGTTTTGGTGAACTTTCCTGTTCTTGTTCCCACCAAATTACTATGTAAAAAGTCAGAAGATTATCCATTTTGTCATCAGATATAAAACAGGGTTTCTGCAGGATTGATGAAGGTAAGTTCAAGACTTAGCAATGCATATTACTAATCACAAATTAAGTTTTGATATATTTACGGTAGGACATTTACAAAATATCTTCATGGAACATGATCTTTACTTAATATCCTAATGTTTTTTGCATAAAAAGAAAAATGGATAATTTTGACCCATACAATGTATTGTTGGCTATTGCTACAAATATACCCCAGCGACTTAACACTGCTTTTGTGCTCCAGGGGCGCATATAAGGAATACATTTAAGGGAACACAATATGGTCTCTAAATGTAAATGTTTACGAAGAAAGAAAAATTTCAGAAGAAAATTTAAACTATGTTTAAACTGAAAATTAAAATAAACTAAAACTACATTAAAAAGTCATTACTTGAAATAAGATGAACTGAATTCACTGAAATAAAATAAAATACTAAAAAGAAACTTCACATTTTTAAATTTTTAAAATTTTTATTTTCAGCTAGTTGAAGTACTAAAATAACTAAAACTATATAGACAACATTAAGAAACAATAATAAAAATCATGCAATATAAATTACTAAGACTTTAACTAAAATTAAACTGAATACTGAAAATATATAAATAAAACTATAAAAACACGTTTTCAAATAGCTCTGCTCCCAACTGTTAGAAAATATGGAAATAACTTTTATTGCATTGTTTTGATCACACTGCAAAATATGAATATCTTCCTCAGTATCTTTGTCTTATTTTCCATTGCAAATGTCTAAAAGTTTCTTAAATCAAGACACATTTACTTGAGAAAAAATGACATAAGATATGAAGTCTTGTTTTCTGTGAAATGGATCAAAATGAAGTGCGCTTCTGATTAAAACAAGACCAGTGGGCTCTGAAAAATCAACTCTATTCAAACTGAAATATCAGAAGCGGCATTAAAGTCAACCTGAAACCACTTTAGCAAATCATTTTAGTTGCATAATGTGAAAAGTATTTCTGTGTGAAATAGATGAGCAAAGAGTTATTTTATCCATCTGCAATTATGAAAGTGGGCATTGACCTCATGATGATGACTAGGGCTGCCACGAACGACTATTTTTATTTCGATTAATCTATCGACTAATTTATCGATTAATCTAAACGATTAATTTCCCACCAAAAAAAATCAACAATTTTACTTAAGAATATTTTATTAAACTATATTTCATTAAACCAAATGAAATCCAAAAGTAAAAAAGTAAAGTGCAACATAGAGTGCAAGTGTCCATCTCCAAATCACTGAAATCAGAGTTCAGTATTATAGCTAAACGATTAATTTCCCACAAAAAAAAATCAACAATTTTACTTAAGAATATTTTATTAAACTATATTTCATTAAACCAAATGAAATCCAAAAGTAAAAAAGTAAAGTGCAACATAGAGTGCAAGAAACAAGCTTCCATCTCATAGTCCAAATTAGAGGTCTACACGGGTCCAAAAATTCGTACCCGAACCCAAAGAGACCCGCAAATGTGCTACACTGAACCGACCCGGACCTGTCTATTATTTTGAAAGTTGGACCCGGGCCCGTGCAGAACCGAGAAATGTCAAAAATGTACCCGGAACCGACGCGGACCGTCAATTATTTGAAAGA